>NW_028301552.1:2252500-2272500 GCF_042242905.1 Orbicella faveolata | reverse complement strand
TACTTTTCTCAGAGCGATTTAAAGGTTAAGAAGTAGCGGTAAGACTAAACTACACTGTGTCGACACTATGGGCATAAATAAGAAGTCTAGTCTTTCAGCCATTTCCTAAACCTTGACGATCTTAAAGAAAATTACTTTGGGAGGAAGTTTTACTGAAAATGTAACCACTTTGGACTTTAAAGGAAAGATTAAGAGATTATCGCTAAGACATACACTTCCCTCCAGATCTCCTTCCTAGGAAAGTAGGGGATTATGGAAGAAATTTATTCCTCACGCGCGATTGTTTCATTCAGTAGAGTGGAGGTTTGAGGTACAGAAATTAATGCTCTTCAAAGAATATTCCCGGGTAAGATAGTGGAGAATTTTGGCCAAAAGATAAACCACTGTGCGCAAAACATCGTGTAGGGGTATCTCTAACTGACGATTTTCTTAAAGCATTGCGCTCCGCTTTGGGAATAGAAAATCTATCTTGGATTCACCTAAATTTCAATGCAAAGTAATTCTCTTTCCAAGCAAGATAGAGGATAATCACTGTTAATAATAAAAGCATTTCCACCTTTTTAATAGGATTTCTGGAGTCATTACCTGACTTGAATACATAAATAAATTAACCATGGAAAGAGTCATCTTGCTCCCTACTACCTCCTCTGGGGAGGAGGAAGGAGGGAAAAAGAGTCATCTTGCTCCCTACTACCTCCTCTGGGGAGGAGGAAGGAGGGAAAAAGAGTCATCTTGCTCCCTACTACCTCCTCTGGGGAGGAGGAAGGAGGGAAAAAGAGTCATCTTGCTCCCTACTACCTCCTCTGGGGAGGAGGAAGGAGGGAAAAAGAGTCATCTTGCTCCCTACTACCTCCTCTGGGGAGGAGGAAGGAGGGAAAAAGAGTCATCTTGCTCCCTACTACCTCCTCTGGGGAGGAGGAAGGAGGGAAAAAGAGTCATCTTGCTCCCTACTACCTCCTCTGGGGGGGAGGAAGGAGGGAAAAAGAGTCATCTTGCTCCCTACTACCTCCTCTGGGGGGGAGGAAGGAGGGAAAAAGAGTCATCTTGCTCCCTACTACCTCCTCTGGGGAGGAGGAAGGAGGGAAAAAGAGTCATCTTGCTCCCTACTACCTCCTCTGGGGAGGAGGAAGGAGGGAAAAAGAGTCATCTTGCTCCCTACTACCTCCTCTGGGGAGGAGGAAGGAGGGAAAAAGAGTCATCTTGCTCCCTACTACCTCCTCTGGGGAGGAGGAAGGAGGGAAAAAGAGTCATCTTGCTCCCTACTACCTCCTCTGGGGAGGAGGAAGGAGGGAAAAAGAGTCATCTTGCTCCCTACTACCTCCTCTGGGGAGGAGGAAGGAGGGAAAAAGAGTCATCTTGCTCCCTACTACCTCCTCTGGGGAGGAGGAAGGAGGGAAAAAGAGTCATCTTGCTCCCTACTACCTCCTCTGGGGAGGAGGAAGGAGGGAAAAAGAGTCATCTTGCTCCCTACTACCTCCTCTGGGGAGGAGGAAGGAGGGAAAAAGAGTCATCTTGCTCCCTACTACCTCCTCTGGGGAGGAGGAAGGAGGGAAAAAGAGTCATCTTGCTCCCTACTACCTCCTCTGGGGAGGAGGAAGGAGGGAAAAAGAGTCATCTTGCTCCCTACTACCTCCTCTGGGGAGGAGGAAGGAGGGAAAAAGAGTCATCTTGCTCCCTACTACCTCCTCTGGGGAGGAGGAAGGAGGGAAAAAGAGTCATCTTGCTCCCTACTACCTCCTCTGGGGAGGAGGAAGGAGGGAAAAAGAGTCATCTTGCTCCCTACTACCTCCTCTGGGGAGGAGGAAGGAGGGAAAAAGAGTCATCTTGCTCCCTACTACCTCCTCTGGGGAGGAGGAAGGAGGGAAAAAGAGTCATCTTGCTCCCTACTACCTCCTCTGGGGAGGAGGAAGGAGGGAAAAAGAGTCATCTTGCTCCCTACTACCTCCTCTGGGGAGGAGGAAGGAGGGAAAAAGAGTCATCTTGCTCCCTACTACCTCCTCTGGGGAGGAGGAAGGAGGGAAAAAGAGTCATCTTGCTCCCTACTACCTCCTCTGGGGAGGAGGAAGGAGGGAAAAAGAGTCATCTTGCTCCCTACTACCTCCTCTGGGGAGGAGGAAGGAGGGAAAAAGAGTCATCTTGCTCCCTACTACCTCCTCTGGGGAGGAGGAAGGAGGGAAAAAGAGTCATCTTGCTCCCTACTACCTCCTCTGGGGAGGAGGAAGGAGGGAAAAAGAGTCATCTTGCTCCCTACTACCTCCTCTGGGGAGGAGGAAGGAGGGAAAAAGAGTCATCTTGCTCCCTACTACCTCCTCTGGGGAGGAGGAAGGAGGGAAAAAGAGTCATCTTGCTCCCTACTACCTCCTCTGGGGAGGAGGAAGGAGGGAAAAAGAGTCATCTTGCTCCCTACTACCTCCTCTGGGGAGGAGGAAGGAGGGAAAAAGAGTCATCTTGCTCCCTACTACCTCCTCTGGGGAGGAGGAAGGAGGGAAAAAGAGTCATCTTGCTCCCTACTACCTCCTCTGGGGAGGAGGAAGGAGGGAAAAAGAGTCATCTTGCTCGACCACCCTGTTGCGACATGTTTGGTGTTTTGGTCAAGTATGAGCCACCAGCCCGTAATATGGCTGAACAGGTCTCAAGAGGGTGGCTAAGCGCGCGCAACATGTTGGGCACAACAATGTTGTGATATTTTGGATTGACATGTTGCGATTATTAGGGGGGTTTAGATCTTTATTTATCAACATACTTTGTTTACGTTTTTAAGTAATGGACAAGGACACAAGATTTGGCCGCAAACTTAATTTGCGGCTTGTTTATATATTTTTTTTTTTCGTTATTTAATGATCTAATGTTGTAGAAGGTTTCAAGAGCTCGTTTTTGCGAGTCCTTTAATTAGCCCTTACACCTTCTTAACACCAGGAAAGGCTTTGCGAAATTTCACTTAAGTATTGTACTTTGGTTCACATTGTTTCAGAGAAGAAAATGTTGATGAAAGCTACCTTGTGCAAGTCTCGTTTATTGATTAAATAGCTTTCAAAAATTCAGTAATGTTTTTCCAAAAAGTCACTTAACTCTTTTCGAAGACTTGCTCAACTCCTTTTTTAACACTTTATTTTAAGGTGGTTGAATTTAATATTGATAAATACGGCAGCCCATTTTCTTAACGGATCCGTCTAATCTCTGTGATCCTGTTGACAAGAATTATCATTATTGATCAGTTAGAAGGCAAGTGTAAGTGCTATCTAGACAATTGAAAATATGTGCACTGAGACGTTATATGCTAATTTACTAACTGCACTGGTTTAACAAGAATGAGCGCAGAAATTTCAAGTCTTTATGTCAAGTTTTTTCTTTCTTTAATTTCTTTTGATATACACAAGCTATTCGTATCGTTTGGGTTTGATAAGATTGCCATCAATCCGTTAACCAGGATTCTATTATCATTGTATAGAAAGTCAGGTTAACAACGTGTTATGCTAAAATGAATAAGAACTGTAGATCTACTTCAGCTACCTTAAAAACAGCAAGGAACACACATGGTATCCATGGATATACTGACTAAACTTATACTAGAAAATTCGGCAATGTTGTCAGATTTGATATCAAGACAACATCCTATACAGTTTCTTTATTTTTTTTATTCTCATCACTTGACTTTTTGAGAATGTTTTAAGACAGCTAGGAGAAATTGTATGTTGATTTCTAGTTCTTGAGAATTGAAAAGTCCCTTCAGTTCTACCTTGCCGCTATTTTCTACGTGACGAACACATTGCTCTTCCACTGTCAATTTTAAACCTTTGTTATCCGTAAGACAAAGCATTTAACTTGACTCATTTACTATTTTATAAAGTGCCCATCTTTCGAGCTAAACCAAGCCATTCTTTAGGTGAACCTCAAATTACTGTTTATTTGTGTAACTGAAGTGTGAAGAAACATATATTAAACTCAAAATTGGTAGACGAAAAGCTCTATTTCGTTTTGGAGACTGATGGCAAAATCAGATTTGTAAACTATCTCGCTTGTCAGTCTCCCACTGTCAGACATATTAAACAGAGTGCGTTTATTTTCTCACTAAACTTGTCGTGTATAGTAAGTCATTTTATACAGAGAACGGGTTTGTTGGGGAATTTGATGCCTCTCCGACACCTCTCTCAAGACCGTAGCTAGAAACGCTCCAAACATGTATGGAGTTACTACTTTTTATCGGTACTAACTGGAAAATTTAATATCCGTTCACGACAAACAGAAATATTTTATTATTCTAGGCTATATTCCTTCCGGGAACCTTAAAGGTACTGAATAATTTTAAAATGCCTTAAGCTATCCCGCAGCATTTCTAACAGAGTGTTGCCAAATTATTTCTGGTTACAATAAAATAATGGAAAATCGAAAACTAATCATCATTATGGAATAATATAACTTTACTTCTTGTTTACTTTTGCAACAAAGTGGGCAGCACTATTGAACGTTGGAAATGGATAATTATAACTTAACTCACGTGTCTGCGTATTGAACATCTTATTTTTTAATTGTCATCGTACACAAGGAAATTAGAAAAAAATCAGAAATCGAGAGTGAAATTTGCCTTCCATCGCAAAGGTGGTTTTGCACGAGAACTCGTATTCAAACAGAAGGACAAGGTAAACTCGGAAATGGCCTATTCACTGCTCCATCAAGACAATGATCCAGAGTTGATGACTTCCTTTTTTCTCATCATCTTGTTGAAATTAATATTATTGTAATTAACTGAAATTAATTGAAATTCTGATCATCTGCAGAAAGGAGAAATGAGCTGTCGATCACTATTTCTTGGAAATAATAGAGTTCATTTCTATAATCGACATAACACGTTTCGGTGATGAACGACTTTTTAGCTTGAATTTGTTATCGCTTTCTAGGAACAATACGTGAAAACTGGAGCGGAGCGAATGCTGGAAAATCACATCTTCGTTTGCACCGAAATCGCACAGATATCTTTCTCTTGAATTTATAAACAATCCACCTCTGAATTACAATTCAACAAGTTTCTCACTTTTTCTTCTACAAATCACCAGTTAAGAACTTGACAACCTTAACTTTTTTGTACAGGACGCTTAAAACAAAAGTACTGTTTTTCCTTTTCATTTTTCATGTGACTGTACCATGCGAGGAATTAAATTCGCACTCCTGGTATTACTTTGGAATTTTTTTCCTATTTTGTTGTTGAACATCTTAGTCGTCATTTAGTTTTTTAAACAAACATGCTAAGTTGAGCTGCCACAAATTGCAGTCGCTTCATTTAATGCTCTAAAAAAGCGACTGTATCGAGATGAAATCTACACAATATGCCACAGGAACAGTTCTTACAACCTGTCTGTGGGTAATTTATAAAGCCAGAATTCCTAAATCAAACGTAATGGTTATTTTGGGGGCATCGATTTCCCTTCTTGAACATGTACTGCAATTTTGGTGTCAAGATTGAACTTAAACAAAGTTTTCAAAAGCGTAAATCCAATTCTTTTCTCTGACCTTTTCCAATAATAACGCCGCAAAGAGCTTGTAAATTGTACATTTCTTCTACCTAGCCTCCTCTTTAACAATGCATAGAGTCAGCTTTCGTCCCGACACACGACTGAAAATAATCTGTTGCTGGTGTTTTGTGGCGCTATTTCAGCCCACAATGCGAGCGATTTGACAAAATAAATCTTACGTTTGATATTTTTTTCCACTTAAAAGTATGAAACATTCAATACTTAGTTGCTACATTCTTTCTCGTATATTTTTATATACGAAAGATGAAAATTTGGCAATAAATATTGTAAATTTTGACATCAAGACAATATCTCATGGTTGATGTATTATTTATTCTCATCACCTGACTCTTTGGCAATGTCTTAATTCAGTCAAGAGATTTAATTGCTGATCCACTGTCAATTTTATAACTTTATTATCCGTTGGCTCATTTGCAATTTTTAAAGCGGTGCCCTTGAAATGAGCTTTCGAGCTGAGTCAAGTCACTTTTTTGTGCAAGTGATGTACGAAGAGTCAGTTTTTAACTCGAAATTGGCAAGAAAGCCGTCTATTTATTCCCTTTGGGCTGGTATGTACGTAGCCAAAAAGGTTTGTAAACTCTCTCGCCTGTCACAATTTCCCTTTGTCAAACATAACCATAATACATTTATTTTTTAGTCATGTGATGCAGTAAACAACCGGGTTTGGTTTAGAATTGATGCCTCGCTGACATCTGTCTTCAGACCCTGTTAACGCCCAAACATTGAATTCACCGCTCACGGAACACTTTCTTTTCGTATCAGTTCTGGCTGAAAATTATCCACTCACGAAAGTCAGAAACACTTATTGTCTGATGTCACCAAAGAAAAAAAACACAGGAAAATTGCGTTAACTACTCTTGGAATTACGCTAAAAGAGGCGGAGAAACAAATCATTTGCAGGCAGTTATCCCACAAAGGTAATATGATTATAAATTTGAATTTACGGAAATGTCTTACGAAACACCGCCCTACGCTCCCAGTTACCCGTGTGTTCTAACTTTCCGGACATTAGGGAGCTCAAGCAAACCACGACGACAACGGCAACGAAAACTTTTGGAGGGAAGGGCAATCTCAGTCACGTAGAAATTTATTAATCTAAATATTGTGTTGATAATGATTGCTTTTTTTTTTCCAATCTTCTTACATTGCGTAGCACAGTAAAGGCAAGCGCTAATGTGACTTTGACTATTGTTTTCCTACAAAACAAAAATTGGAAGAGCCAAGTAAATGGGTCAAGCTAAAGAAAGAATTTAGCCTCGATGACAAGCAAGTTGCAGAGGCATTTCTTCTGCCAGTGAGGGTTGCTAATGAACCGTATCAATGCTCCTTTCGGCACAAAGTGTTGAATTCTGTTCTGTTTACTAATGACCACCTGTGTAGAATAGGATACGTTTCTAATCCCAACTGCTTCTGTAATCAGCAAACGGAAACAATATCCCATATTTTGTTCGGTTGTTCTTTTTCATATTCTTTTTGGTATGAGGTTAATGAAAAAGGTTTTGAGCACAATCAAGAGTTGCAGAAGCCTCTCGCTTACGTATTGCGATGTTATTGTTGGGTCTTTTGAGGAGGAGATGGATCTATTTAATTATATAGTAATTTTAGGAAAATCTTTCTTGTGGACTTGTCGATGTAGAGAAACATTTCCTTCCTTGAGCCACTTCATAAGAATTTAGGTAATTAAATATGAAACTGAAAAACAGACATTTCAAATCGAATAAAACGAATCTGTTTAAATTAAAGAATAATAGAAGATCTTTGAGGAAACAATTTTAACTAATAATCATAGTAGACAACGCTAGGAAAATCGTTAAGTTAAATAAGTATGAAGATAAGAATTGACAAAATCTTTTTTCTTAATTAATTCAATATGGTGTCATTGTTAACTTCTGTAAACCAAACTTTATTCGTTCTTCCGTAAATTAATTGTTAAAAAAAGGATTGTAATTGATGTAATTGTGGAAATAAAAAATCCCAAATGAAGAAAAAAAACATAAAACGGCAACGAAAACGTCACCAAACAAAAGGTTTGTTGAGTAGAACAATGTCTGTGCGCGTGCGTTTTAAATCTTTGTGCATTTTGTAGCCGTAACGTGACATGAACAGGTTCTGTGCATTTTGAAGAACGTAGGTCGGGATGGCAAATTTTTTGTATTTCTTTTTGGAATGGATCACTGGCATTACATATTTAGTTTGAGCAAGTTTTAAGTACTGATTGGCGTACGGAGCAGATATCCAGATTGTTACGAGATTAGAAATATCATTTTTCTTTCTAGGAGTCGTCCTTGGCGTAGGTATCGTCGTTGCTTAAGCTAACTATTTCATTTCTTATCCACAGCTCAAAATTCATTCTTTCAGGTATGAAAAACAGAAGTTTTCGCATGCAGTTTCCGATGAAATTGAAAACAAAGTAGTGAGTTTAAAACCAGTCAAGAAGTATGACCATTTAAGTCGATTTAAATAAACGACAGAAATTCCATTTATTAATTATATAATCTGCGTTTCTTTTCAAGGATTTCCAGTTCGACGTCTAGCTGACCATTTATCATGTCTTTAATATCGTTGTGTTAACACAGTTTTAATTTTCGTTTTATGATCAGTTATAATAATTCATGAGTCTTCTTTAAAATTTATATTTTCTGAATGTTCTAGCACAAAGTTCCGTCCAATAGATAATACGGCCAGTCAACAATGCTCCTTTCCCCATTGGAATGTCATTCAAAACGTTTTTTCACATGAAACACTCTAATAAGTGCAATTTTGCTTTGTTAAATTTTTAAATGAACTTCAGTTTTCGGTTAACATTGTATCACGAACATTTGATGAGAGAAAATTTGATGAAAGAGAACTCATCGCAAATTGCGAAAAAACGTTTTCTCCGCGAAATTTAACCCGTAGACCTACATTAAGTCATAGCATTTTTTCTTTAATTTTCTCTCTTTCTGATCTATCTACGAGTCCGTGTAAGATTTAACCCCCCAAAGAAGACATTAGACAGATTTTGAATGGTCAATGTGCAAATATATTCTGAAATCACCTAAATATATTCTGAAAGTCCCTATATATTTTGACCGTTTTTCATTCTTTTGGAGGAGTGGGTCGGTTAAAATATTCGAAAAAGTATCCTTACGCGATTTTATAAGCATGCCGTGATGAAAAAAAAAAACCAATCAGGGCTCCATAAATGTAAACATTATGCAATTAAAAAAATCAAGTTGATAATTAATTGCAAAGGCACTTCAATAAGCTTGTATACTCTGGTATTGGTAGAAGTCATATTGCCAAATCCTGTGTTAAAAAATTCCAGTAACGGTATGAAAGTTGTTTCATGGTCTTCTTTTACAATTGCTCACGGAATCTACAAGACGTTTTAGTAACAAGTGGAAAAAAACTTTGTGCCGAGATTATTCACATCGTATTGCAAACGGCTGTGCGAATGTTTTAAATATCTTTAAATTATTTCTAACAACACCAAGTGTCGACTGAAACAGATTTTGAAGTTCATATGAAATACTTGAAATTACTGGTGCAATGAAACTGATGATGAAAGTTTACCTTTGTTTACACAATTTCTCTAAACTTTGAAACTTATTTTCCCACGTTTCCATGGGAAATGGTTTTCGGTGTTATTTCAAGCAACTATTTATATCTTAACCTTTTAGAAAATGCAAAAAGGACTGCAAGATACTTAGAATTATTCTGGATGGAGGTTTTTGTCCAATAAAAACTGAAATTGCTCGATTTCCTCTCGGATTTTGTCTAATTAATGATTAGATCTGAATAAGGCGACTTTAATTATTACATGCTCAATTCAGTGGAACGTTTTCACGTGACGTCATCAAGCTTTTAAATCCAAACGTAAAGAGCCACCAGAGTTTCTATCCTCATCAGGCATAAGAGGGGCGAAAATTATACATCTTGACAGCATTTCAGCACAATGGTGTACTTCGTTTGGAAACAATTGCATTTTGAATTTTAGAGTTATGGTAGTACGGGACATCGCGTTTGTCGAAAAATATATACTTATCTCATGATTTTTAGCCCTTCGTGAAATAAAAGTAGCAGTTAAGTGTTAATATGTTGGTTTGTGCAGAATAGGCAATCAGTGGCCTAGAAGTAACCAAGAAGATCCAGATTGTCATACTATTTTCCGGCTGCCATATTGGCGAATCTTTGCGGAGGTGACTTTTTACATTTTTCCTCATTGACATACTACGTTGCACGAAGAAGGTATCACGCTAGACACGAATTGACTACAACAATTTAAAGAGCTTCTGAAACTTAGTAATTGGTGAAACCTTTGGCTCTTTGGCTGAAATATTCGAGGAGAAATTGGCCTTCAAAAACTGCCAAATTTCTGGGTGGCAAACGCCCTAATGAGCTTTTACATTCTTTGTTAAATTTTGAGTTTTTAAACCCGCGTCGCTCAAAAATTATTTAATACATCGAGCTCAAATTCCTTGACACAGTTGAATGTGCTATGCCCTTTCAATATTCAGAATTTCCATCAGAAACTGTATCACTTATAGGGCAAATATTGTGAACAAAGATTCGCCAATTGGTGTACCACGGAGGTACACCAATATGGCGGCACCATACTGAGCTCTGTAAATTTGTGCAACATTTAGGCAAATAACTGAAGTTTGGGATAGCGCACAGACCTAAGTCTCTTTATTTATCTTCAATAAGATCGAATTTTCTTGTTTTTTCTTTTTCTATTGCACGACAGTGAAAACGATCTATTGTAGTCCGGCTATCTGACTAGCTGTGCCTTTCCAAGATTTTTTCAAGATTTAAAATCCTTCTTTACTCGACAAAAACAAACAAACAAACAAAAAACAGAAGAAGTCCTTTTTAGAGCAATCTTGCTTTTAATTTGGTTCATTGTGATACCGTCAAGAGTTATACGGCTGTACAAACAGCACTCTTACATGAAGTTTGCAATGTATGAGAAGTGACGAACTGGAAGATTAAAAACTTTCAATTGAGATACTTCACTTTACATTCTCGAGAATACTACTCAAATGCAAAGGAAGTATCCATGCAAAACGACAGTTCGATGTATCATTCATCTCGGCTTAATGGGAAAACTAGCGAGCATTCTCGAGATGATTTTATTGATAAGCCGCAGCCATGTATTAATTACTTACTACCCCTTCCTCTTCATTTAAATTTTTCTCGAAAAGAAACCACCATTGTTCTCAATTTATCAAAATACGTTTTTCTCTTATCCAAATTTCCGCAACTTTTGGTTATGGTCTTCATCAATGCCTTGGAAAAAACAAGAATTACGAAAAATAATATTCGATAGTTTCAGGTTGACCGTCAGCATAACGAACTGAGTGGTAACTTTTAACACATCCCATGCTCAAAATGTATATTCTCATTACTCATTTTCTCGTATTGTTTTAAATGTTAACTCTGAGAATTTAGTTTTTCAAAGTTGCAACTCTTAAGTACATCCCATGCTCAAAATGTGTATTCTCGTTACTGATTTTCTCATATTGTTGTTAATATTAATTCTAAGAATTTGGTTCTTCATCAAGACAATATCTTCTAGTTAATCAGTTTCTGAGATTTTCATAATTCTTAAACTGAAACTGTTAAAAGTTAACGAGAGTATAAATAATGTACTTATCTGAGATTTGATGTTTCCAGTAGTCAACTTGTGCCAGAGTCCAACAGTGCATTGCGATCCAAGATGGCTACCCTTTCTGTCAACAGTGATATGTCAGCCGCCTGGAACGAGAGAGAAAGAGAAAAAAGAATATTTAATCAACACTACCTTGTCAACTAATAAATTTACAGCAGTGTTAGATACAGTTGATAACTATGTAAATTTTCAGAAAACAGTAGTGTTTTAATGTGTTTTCGAATTTTAGCATTTTCTTCAAAAATGAAATAGAATTCCCATGGAATCCAAGATGAGTTATATTGTTCGCGCTTCTAAGAATCAAGGATAATGCTTTCTAACTTGGTTATAATATAAGCTAGCTATTAAAATTGGATTTAATGATTATTAAAGAACTTTTTTTATGACTATTTACGTCGTGGTATTCTCCTCTTCACCTAAACGTTTTCAGATGCTTAATTCCAAGAACGTAAAATGAAAAGTGCAAGATGTTCCTTCACATAATAACTCCACCCCCCACACGAAAATGATCCGAGTCAACAAAAGTTCGACCCAAAGTCCTTCCAAACAAACGGTAGTCTCATTATAATAATTATTATCGAACATAATACAGTGCACGTGTATTGTACTGATATAAATTATGGCATTTTCTGGACAACAAGACAACCGTACGCTTATATGCAGCAATGGTACGAAACTTGAAAATCCATCAATTTTACAATCAGAATCACGATTTTTAACACTCTTGGAGTGTAAAGATAGGAAAACCATTATCTACTTATCTGAGCTGAGATTTTTTTCCAATAGTCATCGATCGTACGCCAGAAGTGGAGCTCTGCACACTGCCATCCAAAATTCAGTTAACATTGATGAAATTCAATTAATTAAGCTTGATGAATAAATCCAGAAACTCGTGAACTGTCCTTGAACACACCTTTGGTCATCCTGGAGATAGCAGAGCAAACGGCAGCAACTTTAGTTATTTAATCACCTAGGTTTACTGATGATTATTTCATGGACAGATAACTTGCTCACCCCAAAAACTTGTTCGCATGTTGTGGTCAGAAAGTTGAACCACAATAAATGGCCGTCACAAATTAAAACAATCGATTTGGAACAACTTGGTAGGATAAGAATGAGTTTATAATGAAGGACAGCCGCCATTTACGATAAAAGACTTGCTGTAAGGTTGATAACGAGATTTACTTACTTTTTTAATTAATCCTCTTCGTTCTCTGTGGGACACAAGGCAGCCACAATCCATCTACATCTCTATTTTGTACGATATCTTGTTCCTCATTGAGCTCATGGCAGGCGCCAGGTGGTTTTTGGCCAACCAGGTTTGCTGTTGCCAGTTGGTGTCCATCTCTAGGCAACCTTGGGAAGTGTGTGGTCAATCCATCGGATTCATCTACGTTTGATTTCCATGACAACATTCTGGCAATAAGTTTTTCTGTCAACGGATCAGAAATAAAGAGCAATATTCACTGCTTGCAGACATTGACGTCAATTGTTTTGAATTAAACTTTTACACAACCAAACAGCTGTTTGTTTCAAAAGCCACTTGCTCTCATGTTGGCGAACAAATAACAATATAGCTAGCCTAACGAGCTTGCAAATCTTTTCCTGCGCTGAGAATTTTGCTATTTTGTGCTCATTTTCCTCATTGAACTACGCCTATAGGCTCGTCAGTTAGCTTCAGCTCAGATAAATTTTTTTTTAGAATTAATAAACGAATTTGCCAGTGTAGTCAATTAGTTAGAAGTTCTTAGATTCTTGCTATGGATTTCAAAAAAGTCTTTTTTTAAACAGAAAAACACGATCGCAGGACGATAAACTGAAGCATTCTACGAATGGATTATGTAAAAACAAAAAAAACAGTAAAACCTTAGTGCCACCAAATCGTAAGATCTTAGACTCGGTACTCGATTTCCTGTATTTGTAAGATAAATGAAAAATGTTTTAATTTAATAGTACGAAATAAATAATACGTGTCACTACTGTCTGTGGGATAATTTTAAGCAAAAATACGTCCAAACACGAGACTCGTCCATTAAAATTACGAGACATTCAGCACCAAGGCATACAAAATTACCAGCGACATGCACTCATTTTGAAATCGATCACATTCTTTATTAAATTGCAAACCGGTTCTAATGTTACGTCTGAATGCCCCTAAACTGGCCTCAGCTGCAAAACTTCAAAGGATTATATTAAATGAAATCTAACGACAACTGTGATTCACTTATCTGAACTTCAACGGAGTTGTCGTCAACATGAAACTTGCCAGGAGTCCATAGCTGGTCGTGCTACACTTCATTTGAATTGCTGAATGACGCCTGTCACTCCAATTCAATTCCTTTGGATACAACTTTGCTGCCTCTGATCAATTCTTGTGAAAAAACAGGAAAGTCATGGTTAAGTTTTTCGCGTGTTAACTCAAGCAAAACTGACTTCATTGAGTATTAGCATCAGTTAACGGAAGTCTATCGGCCTTGCACTTAACAAAACTCCGGCCCTCAAATGTGGAATAAATGGCACTTTTAAATGACTACCAACAAAGTGGTGCACTGCAGTGAGAACGAACTGAAGATTAGTGATAGGTTTTGATATAACTACGTAACTGTTCTCTTCGTATCAGAACGAAGGCAAAGGCGGTTGGAATTTTCTGTTTTCATAACAGTTAAAAAGAGTGTACATGGTAGCGCTCCGAGGTGACGAAACAAATTGCGAATGACAAAGTCAAATGGCAAACCAAGCAGATTATCAAGCTGTAAACAAACATTTTATTAAAAATAATCATTCAGTTACTTACAAGAGAAATGCTTGCTATTCGGTTTTTCAACTTCGCCTAAGTACAGTCTTCGGTGTCAAGGAAAAACACTTGCAGCTCGAAGCTTTCACAGCATTGAGGAAAGTTTTATTATACCATTAAATGATCAAATTGAAAGACAAGGGAAACAGCTAGGACACGTAACTAGCTAGAGAAAATGTGGACTTACCTGAAGGAAGCACATCGACTAAGATGTCTTCGCCCTTGCCTTCAATTCAACGGAAATAAGTAAAGAAAATATGGACTTGCCTGAAGGGAGCACAGCGACTAAGATGTCTTCGCTTTTGCCTTCAATGCAACGGCGACCGACGCTAAAATGGGTGTGTCATTCTACACTTCTTTATATATACCTACATTAAAATTCATTACAGCCACGAGAAATATGCTTTGAACAAAAGAAATGCATCCCACGTTAAGATTGTGTGCTTTGACTTGTGAAAAATGAGCAACTTGGGGGAAAAACACGCACCTGAAAGGAATTTTGATCCGAATTAATATGCTATGTTTGTAGTTAATAGGCCAATTTTGATATATTAAAATTCTAACTTGGCTCCGCGAGGCTTAACGGAATAATAAAAAGGGAAGTTAATTATTCATCCCTTAAGCCCGAGGCGGTCTCTTTTGTTTTATTCCCCTAAGCCTCGGAGCTAAGTAAGACATTTAATAAATCGAAATTGGCCTCTAACTCTCGAAAATCTCACAGACAAGAACACCGCGGTGAAGCGTCGTAAAACGTACTTTGGTCCAGCTAAGTAATTACAGTTGCGTCATAATTCAACTTTAATAATGACGAAATTTATGCGCGCGCAAATTATGACGCATACTCAGTTTTCTTACCTCTTTTTCACGTCTTTGGAAAATATCTTTGGAAGAAAAACTTTTCTCTGACATTGAATAAGTTTACGCAATCGCATGAAGATCTAACCGTCGATACAACCAACATTTTTAATTTTGACCGTAAAAATTCCTGCCAACGAAGTTCGCTGGAAAGAACGTGCTGCACTACGGTACGCGGTATTTTAATTTAGCGCTTCTATATCTAGAATTCAGTTTCTTTGTAGAATTTAAATCTTGCCATTTGTTCGGTTTCTTTTTAACATTTTCTTTACTTCTCATAATTTCTCGTGATTTTTCTACGGAAATAGCCAAATTTAAGCTTATTTGAAGGAGCTTAGTCACAGTTTGCGCATATTGAAAAGTTTAGCCTCAATTTTTCAAATTCGTCGTTTGCAATCCGTGTTAATCTTCTCTATCCTTAGCCATCCTTGTTCCTTTATGGTTTATCATTATGTCTTTGGTGTTTTTCTATCTTATTAAACTGTTATTTTTCAGGTTTCCTGTACCTTCCGTTTCTGAAGGCTTATCCCGTCCATTTGACGCGGTGAACCAGCTTTTTCACTGCAAAAGTACACAAAGGAAAGGTTAACAAAGATTGCCAGAGATAAAGTTCGATAGACTGTAAACAACAATTCTACTGTCTTTCAGTCAATCATAATCCAAAATCACGATGTGTAATTTGTACTGGTGTTATGCTTTTTGCACTGTTACACTTTTTGCTCTCGTGTTACACTTGAACTGCACAGCTCTCAGCCAATCAGAATCGTTTAATTTTTTCATGTATGTTATTAATTTTGCAAGTACACTCAATCCTGGACATAAGTGCATTTGTTCGCGATACAGCTGGCCTTCTAATAGGGGTGGGTGACTTAGCTCAATATGTAGTTCTCATAAAACATTCCCCGGCACTGCATGTAATTCTCTTAGGCTACAGTGTAAACGTTACAGAAGTTTGCAAATGCATTACAACATTCTTTGCATTAATGTACTTGAGAGTGAATGAAAGTGAATGAGGGTGAATGATGGTGTATGAAGGTGAATGACGGTGAATGAGAGTGAATGATGGTGCATGAGGGTGAATGATAGTGAATGATATTGAATGAAGGTGTATGAAGGTGTATGAAGGTGTATGAAGGCGAATGGGGGTGAATGAAGATGAATGAGGGTGTATGAAAGTGCATGAAGGTGTATGAAGGTGAATGATGATAAATGAAAGTGAATGAGGGTGAATAATAGTGTATGAAGGTACATGAGGGTGAATAAGGTTGAATGATGGTGAATGAAGGTGTATGAAGGTGAATGAGGATGAATAGTGGTGTTGGAAGGTGTATGAGGGTGAATGAAGGTGTATGAAGGTGAATGAGGGTGAATGAGGGTGAATGAGGGTGATGGAGTATGAAGGTGAATGATGGTGAATTAAGGTGATTGAGGATGAATGAGGGTGAATGATGGTGTATGAAGGTAAATGAAGGTGAATGATGGTGTATAAAGGTGTATGAAGGTGGATGAAGGTGAATGGAGGTGAATGATGGTGAATGAAGGTGAATGAGGATGAATGATAGTGAGTGAAGGTGAATGAAGGTGAATGGTGGTGTATGAAGGTGAATGAGGGTCAATGAGGGTCAATGAGGGTCAATGATGTTGTGTGAAGATGAATGAGGGTGAATGATGGTGTGTGAAGGTGAATGAAGTGAATGCGGGTGTATGAAGGTCAATTAGGGTGAATGAGGGTGAATGAAGGTGAATGAGGGTAAATGAAGGTGAATGAGGGTGAATGAGGGTGAATGATGGTGTATGAGGGTGAATGAGGGTGAATGAGAATGAATGATGGTGAATGATGGTGAATGAGGGTGAATGAGGGTAAATGATGGTGAATGAGGGTGAATGATGGTGAATGAAGGTGTATGAATGTGTATGAAGGCGAATGAGGGTGAATAAAAATGAATGAGGGTGTATGAAGGCGAATGAGGGTGAATGAAGATGAATGAGGGTGAATGAAGGCGAATGAGGGTAAATAAAAGTGAATGAGGGTGAATGAAGGTGTATGAACGTGTATGAAGGCGAATGAGGGTGAGTGAAGATAAATGAGGGTGTATGAACGTGCATGAGGGTGAATGAGGGTGAATGAGAGTGAATGATGGTGAATGAGGGTGAATGAAAGTGAATGAGGGTGACTGAACGCGAATGAGGGTGTATGAAGGTGCATGAGGGTGAATGAACGTGAATAAAGGTGACTGCAAGTGACTGAACGTAAATGAGGGTGTGTGAATGATCGTGGATGAGGCTAAATCAAGGTGAAATAAGAGGAATGAATGGAAACAATGGGTGAACTAGGTATTATCAGAGGTATTGGGTATGGTCAGCGGTTTATTATCAAAAGGCTCGGAGCCATTCCTACCCTCCTGATTCCTACAATTAATGGCTACTTCTTCGTCGAAACGACATGGAAACTGTAGGAGATAACTGTGGATACTTCCATTCCTTACAGGAAGCTTATACATTTATTTTGGAATTGGAGACTCAGTCGACAACAAAGTTCACATGCCATAAAGCAGATAAAGGTTTTGGAGCGATTGGTGAGAACCGCTCATTACATGTAGCTCCACTTATACAGCTTTAACCGCCACGTCCAAAATATGGACGTAAAATACCGGTCAGTGTAAAACGAAGACTGCAGACTGCGAACTGTGGACTGCAGACCGGGGGTAAAATGAACACTGGGGGTAAAATGCAGACTGCAGACAACGGATAAAATGCAGACGGTTGACTTTTTAACTGAATCGTGTTACCATTTGTATCATTGAGGGCTAATCATAAGCAGGGTAACCGGAGCGTTATTCTTTACGATTAGCCTAAATGACCCTGTTTATGGTTAGTACTCGAGAATGGAAATAGCACAATGTATAAGCTTACTTAAAAAGTCTGTAGTCTGCAGTCTGCATTTTACCCCTGGCCTGTAGTCTCCATTTTAACCTCAGTCTGCATTTTACCCAGTCTGCAGTCTGCAGTCTGTGTTTTACACTGACAGTGCAAAATACTGGAGACTGTGAGAAGAATAAATATCAAGACTAGGGAATAACCAATTTGTTTGATTAGGAGTTACTGTTTTATAAGCTTCTATTAGCTGTTGTTTGCCATGACTGGTGTTTTACTAGTACATGATAACAGAGTCAGAATTAATCTGAGGCAAATTTTGTAGATATATTACAGTAACAATTGCTATTTCTTATAGATTACAATCAAAGGCCACACAAAGTATGCTGGGAGGACAGGAAAGATGCCGAAGGGGCCAAAATCACTTTTACAGCTGTGCCATTCATATATTTGGGTTGGAAGTTGTATGACTGCCAGCATGGTGTAGATAGGAAGGCAGCATCAAAACAAAGAATGAAAGACAAAACACAGGCGAGGTTTGTTTTAGTAAAATTACAAAATATTATGGGTTGAAGGGTCGATTTAAAAACGGGTTGGCTGGGTCAAAACTGAGCCCAATTTTTGTCTGAGGCCAAAAAAATGGCACTTCCAAGCCAAATTTCCTGGAATGGAACGCTCGAAAACCTTGTCAGAGGCTTGCCTTTAGCACTCGATTCACTTTCTTTTTTTGTGTGTGATCTACTTTAATTGCAAGCTGCACCCCTGACCAGCTTCCCTTAATCCTTTTCTTGGGTATATTAAAGTTGCTGTAGTATTTAAATGAATCCTTTTTTTTTGCAGTTTGCTTGTCATATACACATGAAAATACAGTTAAAAAACGAAATTTTAGACTGCTGTTAGTGTCGTGCACGTATTTTAAGTTATTTAAAAGTTATAAAAATGTGATTATTATAAATTATAATTATTATTTATCATCATGATCAGAAGTTTATCATCGTTTTTGAGGTGACAAGCTTCTGATAAGTTAGTGTTTCCTTTTTACAGACTGGAGGCATCATGTCCAAGAAACAGTCCAGAGTTGTCCAAAACACAAAGAAACAAAATTGCACAGCATGAATAAAGCTCAGAGAAATTTTTAGTATTTCCAGAATTTAAGGTGAGAACCTAATCAGAAATGGATTTGGGAAAATCAAATATGGCACAACTTATTTTCAAAAATAAATCAATAGAAATGTTAATCGTAACTTAATATAAAAAAGTAATGAAGTTACAAAAGTTATGCAAACGCCAAGGTGCAGCTATGCAACTACAAGACATTTTAACCTACCCATACACAGCATTTGTAAAGTTATTTATGGAAACTTGCACCAAAATAGTAAATAAACAACAACAAGCTCTTCCACAGTAACCACCCCAAATTAACATCAGATGGAAAATGCTTCCATTGGTGAGTTATTTTTTAAAGAGATGGTCTTTCCTACTGAACCATGTAGTTTTTTGGTTACATTTGGATGCAATGCCTCCACCAAATATAAAACTAAACAGTTGTTATGTTATTGTGACATATAAGGGTTTCCCCCTTTCTTTTCACAGAGGTGTAGCTGACTGTAGAATTTATAACCATTGCAGAATGAAATAATATGTAAAATCAGATTGTCGTTGTAACAGATTGCCAAGGATACTCCAAGGAGGACAGATTTGTCATCCAGAAAACTAAGAATAGCACTACAAGCAGGGACTGCTAATCCAGAAAGACGAATATACATGGAATACCCTTCTACTTCAGATCACCAGAATCACCCAGTGGGCGAGGTACATTTGATTGAGTAATTTTTAAGGTACATTTGAACCTCTCGGATGGCTTAAAATGTCAACAGGTCTTCTTTGCCTTCTCAGTTTTTTCCCAGTCAGGGGATATATTAGGTGCAACTCTTAAACTACCTAAAATTCGAGAGGAAATAAAGTGTATGTACATGTGTATATGTATGTAAAATACCCACAAGTTGCGGAACTGGTTGGACTGTTTAGGAATGGCTTGTATCCGTGTGGAAATTTGTAGAAATTTCTGGGATTACCAAACAATTGCAAGACTTTGATAAGAATATTATGCAAGAAAAAATTCTCACATGTTTTAACCAGCCCATGTTTGCTCTTTGAAATATTATTAGGAATTCCTATAGATTCGATGACCAGCCGCTGTTCAAGAAAGGAGCCTGCATTCCTCCCCAACCTCTCTTCTCCAAGAGAAATGTAGACCAAACTCCTGTGAGCGGCAGAAATTGAGCCTAGAATCCTA
>NW_028301552.1:2130000-2247500 GCF_042242905.1 Orbicella faveolata | reverse complement strand
TTAAAGACCTAGCTAACATACTGGCTGCAAAAAAGGCATGTTACTCACCGAGAATTTCTTTTCGTCTGGTTGCATGTGGCTCGGCAGTGTAAGACCATTCGAAGTCACATCGCGTTATTTGCCCACCCATTACGACGAGTTCGTTTCAGTTCAGCTGAGCTACGCGAAAAGCTAGTGTCACAAGTGCCTGCTGTATTTGAATTTTAATTGCACATTTAAGTTATATTCATATAAGCGGAAAGATATTCAGATACCCATGACTGAAACCTAATTGCGACATCATCCATATGTTATTATATGCCTGTTTATTGCGCTTCGCTCACTAAAAATATTAACGACATATATCAAAACAGGTTATAAAGTTAAGGCGATTTCTACACGACAGTCAACATGATCGGTATTCACCGACGACAATAAAGAATGAAAAACGCGTGAGACAGCTTGACTATTCGATCGATAAAAGCTTATGTTGTTGTTGAATTAAAAATTTGGTATAATAGCGTAATGTATTCATAGTTAGACATCGAAACCCGAAGGCACGCATGACAAGACAACAAACAGTCTAACAGGTGCAGCCGGAGCCTCTAAGCTAAGTGATTTAGGATCCGGGACTATTTTATACACCTGTTATCGTTGCCTTTTCGCCGTCATAATGAAACAGACTCCGAAAAAGTACCAAATATAACTCTTTTATGCAAATCCAATGTCATGCTTGAACTATTTCTACAAGCTGAATTTAAGAAGGTATTCCGGAACTTTACAGCAGTTAAACTTTGATGACTCAATGCAACATCGTTTGATGGAGAATGGTAGTCAGTGCTAGGATTGATCCATTAAAGCATAAGTAATTTAAGAAGTGCCCGTGATCAGGGACCGCAGAGAGGGACACTCCTTTTGCTTAAGTTGAGTTGATCAGTTTATGTTCCAGTTGGCTCCTGATAATGCATGGATTTTACCACTTGAATACATAACAAAGCGGCCGACCAGTAACCCCTAGTGCTTGTTTAAGTCCCCGAGAGATTTTTAACCCTAGCACTTTAAAATGATCTCCTTGGTCCCTGGTGATGTAGAAGAAGAATTCTTCGACTAAATTGAAGTTAATGGACCTTTCAGACGATGTCACGCTTGGCAACGCTTGGCAACGCTTGGCACGCTTGACACACGATGCAACGCTTGCCCCCTGCCCCCAGGCATGCGTTTCTTTGTAAAAATTGGCAAGTTTACGGTCCCATATTTGATATTTCCATGAGCTTGTATTAAACGGACTCTTAGAAAACTTGTGGAACGGAATGGTTAAAAATCTAGCCACATGTCACGCCTAAAATACATGCCCTCTTGTTTATATAATCAGTGGAATGACGCGCCAAAATTCTAATTCCACTCGCAGAGGTTCGAACGTTCGTTATATAAAATCCGCTGTGCGAAGTGAGTGCAGGCTCAAAGTCGAATGGATTGCTTTCCGCCGTGGCCGGTAACCCTTTGCCTCCACTTGCATTACTCAGCGAATCCTTCCCACCTGAAAAAGCCCCTTTGAGCCTCTGCGGAGGTGAGAAACTCTATCATAGCGTATCTATAGAGTGTGTTCACGTGACGTCATCAAATTCTCAAATCCAAAACTAATGAACCACTAAAGGTTTTATCCTCGTCAGGCATAAGAGGTACTAAATTTATATCAGGTTACAACTTTCCAGCTCAATAGCGTCCTTCGTTTGGAAACCAGCGCATTTTGAATTTCGGAGTTACGGCGGTGCGTGACATGAAGCTAAGATCACGTTTGTCGAAAAATATACACTTATCTCGTGATTTTTAGCCATTTTAGGAGTTAAAGTATTAGGAAAAACATTTTATGGGCTGGATCTTATGAGATTGCGTCATCTTCCGTAAACTCGAGTAATGTCTTGACCAGACAAATCAAATCTTTATAATCCTCAAACCACTTGAATCGATCCTTCGTGTCCAAGTAATTGAGTCGACTAACCAAAGATGATTAATTTTCGTTTGCAGGAGACATTTTAGCAAATCGAAAACCGACTAAAACACAAAATAAAATACGTGTGAACTCTCTGAGAGTAGACAAGGGAAAAGCACTTGATCTCCAAAGATTACAGAAGAAATAAGTTATAACCGTCATGCTCCGATATCCATTTTCTGTAATCTTAATAGTTCTAAATCTAACGAATGTTGCATGTTATATATAGCGACCGTGGCGGAAGTAGTATGTATCAGGTGAATAGCCTGCTTGGTTCCACATGAACTGATAACAACTGATTTAAAGAGAAATGGTTGCGGAACCGATTTAATGAGATGCGTTATCATTATTAGGTCATTCAAGAGAACGGTCACATACTTGTCGTTGTACACCTTAGATCTAGATGTCATGAATTTCCTTTTGGATATGCGAATCACATACCCTGGTATTCGATAACAGTAAATTGTATTTTATAATCAAGATCTGGATGTCATGAATTTCCTTTTGGGTATGTGAATCCCACACAGATGATCTCTAACTAATGAATAACAAGAGTTTTTCTTAAATGTGTTCCAGGTTCCTTCTGATAAGTAAGTTAAGTAAAACTTTATTTAGCCACCAGCCTTCGTGATAATCCTAGTAACATATAACGAATATTTAACTCACTCCTAAATATTTATTTTGTTTACGGTGTTTATTTATGATGCATTTCTCCTTTGCGCGAGACCTCCTGCGATTTTTTTTCTCTTTGGACTCATTGAAGAACGCCGTCTGATTATTGGCTTCATTAGGCGCCTAGAAAGCTTCGGCCCGGTCATCCACACTACGTACACCGGGGGAAATTAAAAACGCAACAATCACCGGTCGTTTTATATTTTCGTTTGAAGAAATCTCGGCCAGGGAAATCACGTGGTTCGCTGATCCTATCGTGTTCAAAAAGGTCCGTTTTAAAATGTTTTCCGTCCGCACGAAAACTCAAAGCGGCGGCGTTTTACAAATTCCTCCGATTTGAAGAGTGTTTACGAAAAGCTCCGTTTTCGTGTCGGACCGTAGGCCTAACCGCAAAAATAAAGCTCTATGACGGTTTTTAAATTCCTCCGGCGTAGTGTACATGTGAACAGAGTCTGGAGCAAACCACGACGTTAACGAGCACCACCAAACAAAAGGTTTAATGAGCAAAACAAAGGCTGTACAAGCGTGTTCAGAAAACCTTTGTACATTTCATACGCGTGCTCTGCAAAACAGCAACGCAAAATGACCGCGAACGCGAACGATGAGTCGAAGTGCTAACTTTTCATATTTCCATTTAGAATTGAACGCTGTCATTACATATTTAGCCCGAGCGAGGTTTTAGAGCCATAGACATCCTGGACAAATTCAATTTTACAAGGCGTTGTCTTCGGCGTCGCCGTCGTCATTGTTAAGATCCCTATATTTTCATCTCGAATGCTGGAAGGTCGATACACTTGTTTAACGTGGGGTCTGTCATCCTAGGTGGCTGCTTTGTGCTTTGCTCATGTTTCATCCCAAGACCAGTCGAACGCAGATGCGAGTATCGTGTAAAAAATCGTAAAAAAATCGCATAAATTGCAGCTCTTTGCCAAGGTTCTTTTTAATTCAGCGATTAAGTTGTCGAGCGTTTCGGTAGGAAGCTCTTCCCACCTGCTGAAACAATCTCGTCAACGTTACTTCGCCGATGCAATACCTTTTCATCTTCCCCATTACTACACGGCAGTCGTTTGCGTCTTCTTCTTCAGTATAACTTAAGGCTTTGAACACTTAAAGGCCATCGTCATCAATAACGTCCTTGAACATGGCGAGTTGACACTCGGGGCTTTCCCACCCCAAACCAAGTAATTATTACAGTATTTCTCTTTCCATAGCCTCCAGTCATTCTCGGGGATCTCGCTACTTAATTGACCTCTAATCTAAATGTTGCGGAGACAATGATATCTGGTGGAATAACATTGAAAATTGCGATGCTTTAGGCGACGAGGCACCAAAAGTTTTTTTCGATTGTAGGCATTCGTCGACGACGTATACCGTCTACGAATGCCTACAATCGAAAAATATTAGCTGGCAAAGAGAACCTTAAACGAATCTCATCAATGCAATCAAGGCTTAATCTGGCTACTGTAACTCAAGAAACACCAGGTGAACGCGTACTTTAATATAAAACTGTACGTATAGCATAAATTACAAAGCCGTTACAGAACATAAGCGTGCATATAAAGAATGTTTGGCAAATTAGCATATTATAAGCTTAAATTAAGGTATGTCCGCCATTTTGAATAATCAAATCCAGCCGATGTCAGAAACTCGTTTGTCCGGTTTGGCTATGATGTCAGTACTTTCTCATTGGCTCACAGCCGAGCCTTTTGTTCTTTCACTTTATAAGTGCGACACCACCCGGATGGTCGGGCGGCCAGTTAACTCCACAGCAATATACACATCTCTCTTAATCTCTCTAAACAATACCTTCTGCATATATAATCAAGTATTCTTCCTCAACCATCCCCCCAATATCTCCTCACATATACCTACATATCCTACATCTCATCAATCCCCTACATATACCTACACAGCCTATATCTCATTATGGTCGAAGCAGTGTAATGTAAAAACAGAACACATACCCAAATCAATGATAAACAGTGTACAAAACAGTTTTGAAAGGAAACTGTAGGACGGAAAAAAGTAATTAACAGTTTAAATCTAGGGGCAGAAATATTTAAAGGACAACAAATCATAGTCATGAAAGCAATTTCCAGCTAAATATTTAACCTGTATCACTTCTTTATATATGAAATAACGTTTTAGAAAGTGTATCTCTCAGTCATTATTTCAGAACTGAACCCTATTATAAAGGGAGAGCATGAGTTTAAGGTGCCTATGAAGTAAAAAATAATTGCTGCTTATTTGAAAGGCCTTTCAAAGTATAGAAGAATGGCGTTTTCTTTTTTTGGAATATCTTTTTGCGTTTTAGAGATATTCACGTTTTTATATTATGCAAATCAAGAAAGTGATGACGTCATAGGTGGTTCCACTAAAACAGCACAACACTCAATCGAAAATAACTCTAGAAGTATTAAAGCAGTGTTCTTCAAACTTGGCATCAGTAACGTTCATCACAAAGCAAACAGATTGACACCTACTGTGTTGTTGCCATGGCAACACTCTTGGCTCCAGTCTCTTTCTATGAAAAACCAAATATCCCCATTTCCAACCTTTTAAAGTGGGACAGAGGGTCTCGCTCGGAACACACATGGTTCCCATATTGTCTGTTCACATGGTTCCCATATTGTCTTAACTCTCCCCATTAGATTGTTGGGAGTGGATGATCCTTGTTTACGATAAAATCTGGGAATTTTATTCTTAATTAAAACATAACCAGCGGCATAACTGTTGTCATGACAACGGCAAGACGGGTGTCATTATGTTTCTTTTGTGATGTGCATTTCTGGTACCAGGTTTAAAGAACACTGCTTTAATATTTCTAGAGTTATTCGCGATTGATCGTTGTGTTGTTTTAGTAAAACCAACTATGACGTCATCACCTTCGTTATCAAAAACCTAAATATCTCTAAAACGAAAAAAGATATTCCAAAAAGGAAAACGCCATTCTTCTTTACTTTGAAAAGCCTTTCAAATAAGCAGCAATTACTTTTTACTTCATCGGCACTTTAACTCCCGCCGAGGACTCGGGTTTTTTCTTTGTCCAACGCCTCTGACAGTTGGACAAAATTTACATCTTTCACAGTTCTCAAAAACTTGTTAAAAATCCTATCGAATTTGCAAGAGCAAGTGTCAATCGTTAACCATCCAATAAATGAGAAAATCTTACAGTAAAATTTAAACTGCAAATACGCGGGATTCTGCTATCACAAGGCAATAAATCTTAAGTAGTTTGTGGTGTATGTACACAACGTTTAGTTGAAGAAACCCCTCTGAACTACCTTCGATCCCTCTCACGTGACCATTAGTGCCACCTCCTCATAGTCGGCACAAATAAAGCCTTTTTATATCCCTGGCCGTGATAAGACTATGATCTCTGTCATGCAGGGCCTGTTCGTGGGCAAATGAAACGAATCTTTTCCCAGGACTATTTTGACCATTTTTCGGGCACCACGCAATTTTAATGATAGGCCCGGATTTACTAACTGATGCAGCAGTTACTGGCATGCTTATTGTATTTCAGGGAACAGCTTCGCTGCTCGTTCCGCGCCACAAAACCCTCCGAATTGGGCGAAACCGCCAGCTACGCGGGCTACTCAAACAGGGTCTGCCTTAGCTACCTGTCGAGCTGTCGCGCTTCCGAATGAGAGGCAAAAACTAAAACATTACATGGAGGTGTCTTGGAGTTCAACGACCGCTGACTACTCCTTGTTATGTAGCGGGCGCATTTCATGTAACACGCTAAAGACGCGAAGGCAGACGAAAATCAAGCAGTCAACTGTGAGAATCGATGAGGCTGTTAAGAAAATCAATAGGCTATGCAACACTCGGAGTCGGGTTAGCCGGTGTAGCGGTTTCTCTTGTGTATGGACCAGAAGAGTTAAAACGTAAAGTAACCTCTAATGGTTTGGTACGCGTTGCAAGGGCCGCTCGCACGGTAAGCGCGTATATGTAGGCGGATTGTACTGAGTTGACTGCTAGAGCTAACTGCATGTTTTAGTTCAGTGTTGTGGATAAAATGCAGTTGTACAGTTCTATTCAACTGGCTTGTCGCACGCAGAATCTATTCTTACCAGATAGGCGGCGTGGACTTCTTTGCGGATTACGTAACGGCACATGTATACACAGTGATCTCCTGATCCCTTGGTTCCCAGGCGAAGTTATGGAGATTCACTTGGTAATAGATTCAGTTATATTTTATTTTTAATCACCCTGCAAGACAGAGGCTCTTATCTCTTTCTGCTCGGTGAGAAAGAGAAGAGAACCTGTTCCTCGCAGGGTTATTTATAATCCCGATACAATGATGACTTCCGGAATCTCTTTGTCTTTAAGGACATTTTGTTAATTAATGGTAATAGGACTGAGTGGAGTCCAATTCGGTCTGTAATCATACGAGTGATTAACAAACGATTAAACGTTGTTATGAATGCTGAAAAACACAGCAGTTTACTCAACAAAGTGCACCGCAACAGCGCGCACAAAATGACGCGTACTGTCCAATTACAAGCATGACGCATACACTGTCCAATTAATGCTCAAATCGGGCTGCTGATAGCCAATCATGTTCGAGAATTTTGCTATAGTTTTGATTAATACTATTATTCCATGCCAAGGTTGTTTTCATTAGTTATGACTACAAAAGAACTCTCTGGGGAATTGACAGGAACTCCTCTGAATATTCAAAACTCAAATCTCAGGTGAGCATACTAATATTGTAGACTGGTATAGTTTGTGACACATAACTCTATTTGGATGTAACCAAATGTAACATCAGCTATTTCAAATAAAATGTACATCTTGATATTTTGCTGCCCTTTTGCCTGCTGACACTTAACCAGTGAAAGCCCTTCTTTCTCTGACAATGGCTAATGCAGTCCAATGGACAGTTGAGTCCTTAGCCAGTGGGCAGCTTAGTCAGTTTTGTGTACCGTTATTCACTGGACAGTGGTGGTCTTGTAATGTCTTTCCTTGTAAATCTTTGTTTTGGGTGAAGTAAGCAGCAATCACAAGAACTATCAGCTAGAAAGTGGAGTGATAACAGTGGAAACAAGTATCTTAAGTCCAAAAAATGATTTTCAAGAAGTCATTCTTTACAGTGAGAGCCACATTATTTTTCATTTATTCTTTCTCTTCCCACATATCAGGTTCACTTGAGGTCTGCTTCGAGTTTGCGTGACCTGTGTTGTGTCAATGGAGGGGCCTATATTAAAGTGGGCCAATATGTGGGGTCCTTGGACTATCTGTTGCCCTCTGAATATGTACAGACCATGAAGGTCCTACACAGTGATGCGCCTCAGAGCCCACTTGGTGATATTCACCATGTCATTGAGGAAGAGCTGCATTGTAAAGTGAATGAGGTGTTTGTCAGTTTTGAGGAGAAGCCTATTGGAGCTGCATCTCTTGCACAAGTTCACAGGGCAACCTTACAGGATGGTAGAGTTGTGGCTGTTAAGGTGCAACATAGAGATGTGCAAAAGCATGCTGCTGTTGACATGGCAACACTTGAGGTAAGCATAAAAAATATTATGTTAATTAAAAGTACATTTCTGTTTCATGCAGAAATTTTATTTCCCAAGTAGATTTCCTTTACTGACATGCCATGATATTCTGTCAATAAAGTATTGTTCTCATCAGTTAATTCAGTCTGATCATTAGTTCAAGTAGATTTTCTTTCAGAAAAGTGATTGGTCCTGCATATTGTTGCATGCCAGACTATCTCATGGTCTGGTAACTTTGTGCCCCAATGTGTTGGTTTTCTAAGTGCCTTAGCCAATCAGAATGCTAAACATCACAATGACTGAGTGCACAATTATGCAATTTATCAACACATCAGCTGCTTTAATCTAGATGCACTTATAAGTCAAGGTCAGAGAGAGCAGAGGACGCCTGAGCGTGGAGCATGATCAAGCGAGAACCAGAGATGAGAAACAAATCACTTTGAAGAAGACTCTTCCTTCTCCTGGAGTAACTAGACTGTAGATTTGCTCAACAAATGAGAAACCAAAAGAAAAGTAGTTGAGGTAATTTATTATTAACTTCATTTGAATGGACTCTTGCAGATCCTAGCTGTAGCAGTGTCGTGGTTGTTTCCAGAGTTCAAATTCAAGTGGCTTGTGGATGAATCAAAGAAACATCTTCCTCTTGAACTAGATTTTGAACATGAAGGAAGGAATGCTGAGAAGATTATGCACTTTTTAAAGAAGTTTCCATTTGTTAAGGTGGAACTACATATTGTTAAGATTTTGTAACATGTTAAGTTCAGTTGATAAATGAAGACTGTGTTCTCTTGGTACCAAACCTATCAATCTGAAACAGGTTTTTGGTTATGCTACCCATTAATAGAATTCTGTAGAAAGTACATGGATCCTCTGTTCTTCTTTCAAGATTCCAGAGATTTACTGGCAATATTCAACGAAGCGTGTGTTAACAATGGAATTCTGTGAGGGTGGCAAGGTTGACGATCTACCGTACATGAAGAACCACAAGATATCATGTGATGAGGCAAGTCAAAACTACTTGATACCCACTTGTGCTAATATGGTTGATGTCATGTCATCTGTCTCTGTTTTAGCTCATTTTGAAGACTTGGTGATAAATCACAGCATAATGACAATCAAAAACTACAGAGATCTGTTTAATATCTCTGATCGAGTTTTTCCATTACACCTAACTTGGATTGATTAGGACAATTCTATGTTCAGCCTCGGCCTTTCTTAAAATTAGTGAGAATTTTTGTGGCAGAGTACTGTAAGTACAAGGTGCAAGATCATGGAGACTGAATGCACTTTGACTTGTTCTTCCTATTTTGTGTATAATTTGCCCTTCTGTATCACGTCATGCACTCTACTATGCAGGCTATACTAGACAGATATAGAGCTTTGTTATCAGTGTGGAATGTTTCAGCTTCACACTCAGCCAACTCTCTCGCGGAGAATAGAGTTGGGTGTTCAACAAAAGACATTTGTTAACTCTAACTTTTGATATTTCTCAGGTTGCTCACAAGCTTGGCCTTCTTTATAGTGAGATGATCTTTGTTGATGGATATGTACACTGTGATCCTCATCCAGGCAACATTCTTGTCCGGCGTAATCCCCAGAATGGGGTGGAGATTGTCTTCTTAGACCATGGTCTGTATCAAGTATGTATTCTAAGATATAATATTTGTTACATCATAGACCCATTAGGTAAGTAAATGGCAACTTGTGAATCTTTATGACAATGTGATAAAACCCTGGCCGGGGGATAACCTTTGATTTGCTTGCATCCCATTCAGGGGAGGGGGTTGGGGAAGGGGTACTAAGTGGCAATACCACTTGACACTTCATGGCTCCTTCAGTTCCTTAGATTTGATGCAAACTTCTTACCAGCTGATAGTAAAACTTGTGATTATTATTGTGTGGGATTTCCATAGCAACATTTTCTGTTTTGTTCTGCAGTCTTTCCCCAGCTTGCTACTTATAGTTTCATGGGATTCACTATTCATCTAAGATATTCCTTGTCTTACTCAATGTAGACATTATCCAGTGATTTTCGCATGAACTACTGTAAGATGTGGCAGTCGCTGATACGATCAGACCTGGAGGGTATAAAGCAGAGCAGTAAGGCCTTAGGCGTGGAAGAGATGTATGGTTTATTGGCCTGTATACTGACAGCCAGATCATGGGAAGTCATAACTACTGGTGGAATCGACCAAGGACCTGTCACTGATGATGAGGTATAGAGGAGTTAGTGATATAACTTGTTATGATGCTTTTATGATGCATTAAGAAATTGTTTATGAGCTCGTCAAGAGATTGAAAGACTTACACAATATTTCTTATCAATAAGAGGAAACATTTTTTACCGAATCAAGGGGAAGAACAAATTAAACTAGTTGTGACTGTTTTTAGTTGCCATTTCCCGCGCTTGGCGCTTGACACCAGTTCCGATTGGACGTGCCATATGTCATTAGGAAAATATAGTTGTCTGCATGCAATTAAGATATAAACATAATTATAATAAAAGTTAGAAAATAGGAGACCAGTTGTTTAATCTCCTAACCTTCTTATGTTAGAGCTGTTTGTATTTTTGTGATGAAAATGCAGATGCAGAGCAGTCTCGATGACGAATCACAAGAAACGTGAAGAACACAATTAACCTATGAGAAAAGCCAAGAAAATGCACGTAACTGGTGCGCTGGAAAACATGTCATGATTGGTTGAGTAAATGACGCGCGTTTTCTAAACCAATCACAGAGCGTAGTATCGCAATGCCTAAAACAACTCTGGGTCACTTTTGACCCTCAAAATGAAAATTGCTCTGTTGTGATAAAATTAGAATCTAATCGCTGTTTAATTCTCTTCCAACAGGCGGAGGAAATCAGGACAAGTGCAGCAACATACGTAACAGAGATAACGGAACTGCTTAACCGAGTACCCAGACAGCTACTACTGCTTCTAAAAACAAACGATTTGTTACGGAGTATCGATTATAGACTCAACACGAGCGATACTTCCCGATCCTTTATAACCATGTCGCGGTGCTGCATACGCGCTCTCACCAAGCAACGGCTGAAAACCTGCGACGGTTGGAGGGACTGGTTCCGAATTCAAACTGATTCTACTATGAGTCATCTGAGAATTACGCTCTATCAAATGTACGTCTCTGGCGTTTTTTTGTCGCTTAGAAGACTTTTTACAAGTCTTATGGGTGCATTGACGTTTCTTTGATATAGGGTGACTGGCGTAAGACTTTACAGATTAAATTTGAGGAATGTAAATTTACTAACTGAACTAAACACTTTTGATTTTCTTATACGATATTTGTGAACTTGCACGCGACCTTCAACAGGTGTTTTACAGTCAAACGTATACCTGAGAGTTTAAACCTTGCGAGCATAACTACAGTCCTCGCATTTATCCAAGAAAATTCCTTACTAGGTACAAATACCTCCACGGACTGAATATTTAAAAAATCAAATTGTACAGAAATTATTTACGTTATGTTTCTCCCAGTTTTAATACTGCGGATTATTTTCACCATGAAAGGGAAGAAATAGCATGTCTTGTTGAATGTTGTGCAACATTTTACTTGACTTAGCTATGAGTTAACCTTGTCCGTTGATAAATGGTTTACAGGTTGCTTAATGTTGTGTCTCCATCTATTGTCAACTTTCTGGAAGATGTAGTACTAAAAAGATGCTACAAAAAATAACTAAACTCAAGTCCTTTGTGGGGGAAGGGGAGATTTTAAGAAATAATCTCTAAAGTGAATACTGCTAAAATGAGTAGCTGCTCAACCCACTCAACTGTGATGCAAAGAACGAAAATAAACTCCAAGGAAAATTCTAAATAACACCTAACTCGTGAATTTCGTTTTCTTTCTCCTCTCTCATTCTTTGTAGGGGGAGGGGTGGGGGGGGGGGGGGCTTGTTTTTAATGTTTACATATACAACAGTCATTTCTCCATTTCAATCATCTCGGTTTTCTTTTTATTATTTCCATGTAGAGTCTGCGGAGGATAGAGTTTTGTTTTGTTTGCTGATTTTTCCGTTTACTTTCCTTACTCTTCACAACTCGAATTATAATCAGCATGTCAATGATCAACTTTTTGCCAAGTTTGAAAAAATTGTTTGCGTTCATGATACCGACTCTCTTGCTCAAGAAATGCTCATTGTTTTGCTTACAATACAGTGCTGGCCCAGGACAAGCCAGCTTTGCTAGATGAAGTATTGGCCAGTACCTTTTGCCCTTTTGCCGTTGTACCAGCCTTGCGATCAATTTGGCTTTACTCACAAACGCTGTAAGGCCCCGCCTAAACTACGCCGTAGAAATTTGAAAACGTTGCGTTATTTCTACATTTAGGCCTACCTTTCACACTAGTCCGTCACGAAAACGGAGCTTTTCGAAAACGCCGGCCACAAAACGCAGATGAAGACGGAAACTTTCGATTCCGGTTCAAATAGTGGAGCGTTTGGACAACGCATCGTTTTGAAAACGCTCCGTTTCTAATGTGGACAGATGAAAAAGGACGGTTTCGAGAACGGTGACGTAAAAAGTGTCATATACTGCGGCTTCTATCAGCGTTTTCAGGCGTTTTAGTGTGGACGATGGGCTTTGCTTTGGTTGAGGCGAAAACAGATACTCACAAAAACGCATTAGGGTTGCTGGGGCCTTAGTATGGACCGAAACATGAAAACGGATCTTTTCTTAAACGATGACGAGCAAGATCATCGTCTCTAGTGACAACGCAATAATCATGTGATTTCGCTGACGTCCTGACGAGTTCAAACACAAATCCAATTTCTCCGGCGTAGTGTGGACGGAAAACATTTGATGCGTTTTCAGAGTGAAAACACCGTTTTCAAATTTCTTAGGCACAACGTGGACGGGGCTTAAGTTTCGGCAACATGTTGACACATACAGTAGCACGAGATCAACTTCAGTTGTGCAACATGTTGCCACAATTTGCAAAACATGCAGCAATGTACGTACAAGATTCTTGCGAGAAAAGTTGCAGAGAAAATACCGGCCTATCAAGTGGCCTTTACTGTTGACCCTAGACGTCTGAAGGTTGAAATGGTAGTTTCCAGGCCGTGCAGTAAACACCGTTGGCTTGGGCAGCGAATTCAAAAACTTATCACCTGATGACGATTTTGATGATCTGTTGAATCCTGGACTTACACTCGTTTGCACAGGTGTATTTTTTTTTACCGCTTTCGCCAATTTTTTTTTTTTTCCGCCTCCTTTTTCTGAATTTTCTGGATTCGCCTCTCCATATTACCCACTTACTCAAATTGCTTGTTATTTATTTATTTATTTATTTATTTATTTATTTATCTATGTATTCATTTACTTATCCATTACAATTAAATGGCACAATGACAAAAAAAGTAATAGGAAATGAGATGCTAAAAAGCAAGGAAGAATCAACAAAGAGAAAATGAATCAACCTAATAAGGATGAGGTATAAAGGAGTTGACCCCATACCAAGACAAATCACCTGAATAACTGAGAAATGTCATATGCGATTAGTAGTATGAACCTGGTAGAAGATTTACTGATAAAGGACGTTGGTCCATCAAGAAGTACACGGGTAGTCGCGTTTTCAGTTGACATGATACACATTTCTCTTGCCATTTTCCCGCTGATTTAAACTGCCCATGAGAATATATTTCTTTCCAAGGGTCTGGTTGGGGGTTATTTAGTAGCTGAGAATTGATCAAAATCAGCTAACTGTCAGTGGAAAAACAGGGCGTACATACACTGAAAAGTTTACTGATGCTCGCTGAAATAAATAAACAATAGCCTCCATTTGGCGCGAAAAAATAGATATCATACTTGTACTGTTATTTGGACGGTATTCGATGCAGTTGGATAATAAGGTTGGATATTTGTCGGACATTATCTGTTCCGAGAAGCGAACAGTTTTCCGAGAGCGTAGCGTAGCGTAGACAAATGGAGGCTATTGTGTTTATTATCCTTCAAATATTTTTCGCAAAACGCGCGGTTTTGAAAATTGGGGAATATCCTCGGATATTCCCCAGTTTTAGCTGGGGAATATTCGGTCAAGTGACGCGATTAGACCAATCGCGCGCCAGCGAAAATATTTGATGGATTATAATTACAGATATGCGATATCTGTGATAGCTGAGAAATCCCACCAGCACAGAAATTCCAGTACCTCCACTACCCATTACCTCGCGTTACACTACCATGTCCAACAATGATTGGATATTTGTTTGAGTGGCAGCATTGATTCATCAAATAAAGACGAAGTACCAAAAGGAGCTGGAATGTATATTTTAAGGTTACGCATCCCTACTGCGCACGATTTTCGCGTCATTAGCGCGCGCGCATGAGCGCGTGCACATACAAACCAAGAGAAAATTTCTCTTGACACAACGTAAGAGATTTCCATCAAGCTAAGCTCAACAAATTCATTGCCTTTCCACTGAATGAGTAAAATAAAAATTTAACATTAGATAAAAAAATTACTGCCAAACATGTTTACTTACCCTTTTACTCGTGACCTGTGAACCTTACCACCCCTAGAGGACGCAAGCTAGAAAGACTTTTTGTCAACTCTGATCCAAGATGTACATTTTTCCCAAGAAACAGCTATCAAATTGTTCCTTTAAGACGATGCAATGTATCTATTGAGACTTTTTAATATTAACTCCATGTGTTTGGCCACTGATACCCCCAAACGGAGCGGCATTCAGTAAAAGAAAAACACACATAATGTCGGATTTTTGACGCACCTTTGACGAGTTATGACTCTTAAACGAGCACCGTACCATATGTTTTTTATCGCACATTTCGAATATCTACATCGTTAGGAACAACCACAAAAAATTTGAAAAAAATTCTAACGTCAAGTGTTATTTCTAGGGAATCACCTTAGAGGTAATATCCGTCGCGCGACGATCACGCCACTCACGCCACTCTGTCACGCAAGTTTCGAAATTCAGCTGACCACAATCTGTGCCCACGGGCTCAGATTCTGGGATACTCTCTGGCAATTTTCCGGAAAAAAGTTAACTTCGAAACTACCTGACTTATATATTCTTAAGTTTGCCTGTACAAGGATGCTTTATTCAAAGGACGAGATAACGTGAAAGCTCTAACGTGGTTTAGAGCTCAGACATGCATAATACACGTTCAAGATGATTAACAAGATTGCGGTTTTGGCGCTTGGTTTGGGTTTCATGTTTTATCGTCTCCATATTTACTGCATTGTTCGTGAAGAGAAAGAGGAATTACATTCTTGGTTGAAGGAATACAGTCTTCTGGATTATGAGGCTAAACTGCACAAATTCGGTATGTTTGATTTTTACTGTCCCCTCATAAATTTCTTTTCGGTAATAATTGTACAGTAGCTATGCAATTTTAAGCTTATATATTCTAAACGCGCGGTTGTACCGTACTTTGTCAATTGCTATACACCGATGTTTCGGAAATCGTATCCTTATTTCAAAAATCGTGATTACATATAAAGCGTAATTATTTAATTATATGCTTATCTATTTGGATATCTCGTGTATTTTGTGAAATATAAAGCAGATAAAATGTCGTAATATCTTGCAAGGATTGAGTGCTTGAGCTTACGTAAACATTTTTTTGGTTTTTAGAATCTTCTGGAACGCAAGTTAAATAAGCTTAATAAATTTCGTCTGTCAGTAAACAATGCTGTTCAATAATTTACGTGGTATTCTATTTCAACATAAATTTGTTTGCAGCAAATGACCCAAGCTTGTTCAGTGGTTGTGATTTTGAGTATGGCTATAACAAATTAGCATCTTGATATAACATCAACTTCTTGGAACTTCCATCAGAAGAAATATATGGTCATCATTAAGGAGAAAAACTATTTTGAGATTAGGACCATGAAAAGCTGGTGACTTAGTTATACAAATAATTATGATCATTCAGTCAGGGTTATGATTGGATCTTATCTTTCACTAATGTGATTCAGTTAATTCCAGTAGTGCTTAAATCTCCCCAGGCATCAGTACTTGGGGTTAGCACCCTTATTTGTAGTCCCTAGGGTTGGGTATTAGTACGCCCAATGCACTTGAGTGCATAACCTATTCCCTAAACATGTTTTCCTTTTCTAGGTGTTCTCTCCAAAACCAAGTTCGCGACTCTTGATGCTCAAAAGTTCCTAACCCGACATGGTTCCTTCTGGGGATTTTTCACGTTCAGTACAGAGAAGGAAAGGCTAGAATTGGCTGCACAGAGGGCCAAACATGAGCTTCAACTTCATTTCTTGCTTCAGGAACTTTCTTTGCATAGTTATTACACAAAACTGCTATCACAAGGAATATTCAGTGTGGAAAGTTTACATGAAAATCTGTACTCTGTTACGTTAAAGGAGATCTTTGAAGATGATGATTTGACAAAGCTTAGAGAAGCTGTTCAAAAGCGAGAGGATTATTTGTTCGAGGATTCTCTGGCTGTTAAAAGTGCAACAGCAATATTTTCCTTTTCGTGGTGGAGTATTCAGTTTATTGGTGAGTTCTTTGTTTGACTAAATCGTATTTAAAATATTAATATCAGTAGTAATAAAGCGTGTTCAAAATTGTGTAAAACTCAAGTCACAGCTTGTAGGTGCTGCTCTTTGTTACTGTACATAAAATATGGGTCCAGTTGCTTTTCTGTTGAGTCTGGTCTCTGTGATATACACTTTGGCCTTAAATTGGCAGAAAGAAAGATGCGTATAAATAAGATGCGTATATACAGCGTATGTACAGCCTGGCAAAGAACAAATCAAGCACTAGCAGTAGTAGCTCAAAACAAGCAGGCTGAAGCAGCTGGAATGCAGCAATGTAGTAGTCAGCCAGGGAATGAAGAGCACAGTCACCCAGAATTGAGACCTTATAGGCTTAATCAAGTGAGAATAAAGATTATGATCAGATGATGATGATGGTGATGATACATGTATATAAAGCCTGGTCATGGAACAAAAATCTCTCGGGTTTCCCCTTTCTCCTTTAATTTTGATTCTCTTTAATTGCACAGGCAAGATGTTTGTTCTCGTTATTGGCTCTATAGTAAGTGTCATAGTCATCTGTGCTGGAGTCTTCAGAATAAAAACCAAAAGCCGACAGCACCAGTCTTCATTCTTTCGATACGTGCTTGGTTTACCTTTGGAACCAAAGTTCACCAAAGTCACATGGGAATGGAAGGACCCTCATGTTGTCGGAGAATCAATGTCATTCTTTCTAAAGGTATTTTATTGGTGTATATGAACAAGTTTAATGTCTTGATAATAATTTATTATGAGAAAGCTCATGGAATTCTTTCTGTTTCAGTTTTACAGGATGAACAGCACTCCATACCCTGTATCTCCTGAGGATTACATTCTTGTTGAAATCATGCACAACAACACATTTATTAAGTCGTCGTGGGAATATGGTGGTGAAAAATGGGCACAAGGGAACATCATGAAAGTTTCTTTTACTGTTAGAGAAGCTGGAATTTACACAATTTCTGTTCTTGTACAGGGGACACTGATCACAGAGAGACCATTCACTAAAACATTTTTACCAGGTGCTATATCTAATAAGTATTATCATCTTATTTATTGTTTTGTACTGTAGTTGTTATAATAATTATTATTACTATTATCTCTTGCCGCACTATGAAGCATGGATACCATGATGCACAACTTTACGATAACCAGTATGTTTTTGTGTTAATAATGAATCTGAAATATGTTGGCTTCAGACTCCATACCCTGCCTTAATGTGGATTCTAAAAATGGTCTTGGCACATGATCATGGTCGTGTGGTTGTATTACTGACAGGTGCTGTGGATCCATCAAAGTGCAGCATTTTAGAGGGTGGATCATTACTAGAAGTTCAGCAAGGGATATATGCACCCCTAACTGTAGAGGCTCGTGACAAGTTTGGCAATATTTGCCCACTGTCTGTCCAAGATATTCACTCATATGGTGTTGAAGTAACAGAGGTAATAAATTTGAGCAAATCTTATTTTAGTTTAAACAGGTAACATGATCTAGTTTTTGATTGTTTATGGCTTTGTAGTATTATTTCGCTCCTTCTCAGTTCCTCCATACATGTTGTCAGTTTAGTTGGAGAAAAGTATAATTCTAATTTGATGGTAGATGAAACATGATTAAGCCACAGACTTGCTCCTGTTTTCTACAGTTTCTGCTGTTCCGCCTTGACTATTTGCTCTTATTATAAATCTTCTTTTGATCTTTCATGAATGCTGTTCTCTTATTGCAATTGGCTATGCTAGTCACTATCTACTCTTTTCTAATATGAACCTACCAGTGTTCCATCACAAATGCCGTTCTCTGATTGGCTACGCTACTCAATATCTACTCTGTTGTAGATAGTCAGTAGCTTAGTAGTGTGTGGTTGTTTTATTCTAAAACAAAATGGTGGCCACTTCTTTGTGTTTTTGAAGAGTTTTTGAAGAGGATTTTTATAAAATTATGAATGACTAGTCTAGATAATTTTACACTAAAATAATTATTAGATTCTTTGCTTTCGATTTCTATACTTGACAGCTGAATTGGGCTGCACCATTGTCAACTATCACGCAATAGAAATCTCAAGCTCATAATCTTATAAATAGAAAGAAACTTATCTCTTGTTTCGTAGAAAAGGACTACAGCCATGTAGCCGTTTCTGTGCATTATGTTCCTTTGATTCTATCCATTATTAATACTAAATAGTAATTATTATTAAAATGATAAGATATGTTATCAAACAATTATAGCAATTCACTTATTTTTTTGTCAGTGTGATTAAAATTAGGACTTGATCTGCCTCTTAAAGAAATTCATGCATTACAAGACAGAATTTTATTTTCCAGCCTGTAAGTGATTCTATGACTTCCTACTTAATGTTCACAATATTGCTAGTGCAGAAGTTGAAATTTTTTATTCTCTTTACAGATCAGTTCTGAGCAAATAATTACGCTGCCTATTTACTGATTTTCTTTATTCCTACCTTTTTTTGCTTGAGAATAATTATATTTAATTAACTTCATGTAGCTTGCATCATCATCATTACCATCGTCATGGTCATCTAACGGAATAGCTTTGCAGTCCTTTAGATTATTGTTTAACATTTTTTCAGATTGGAAGCAGTGCTAAGACAGATCCAGAGCTAGTGATTCTCCCAGATGGATTTGACAAGAACAATGTTCTTCACATAAAACTGGATAATGAAGGTTGTTTTAATGCAGTGGTCAGGTACAATGGAGTGCTGCTGAACCAAGGAGAGCTGACTGTTATCTCACTCAATTGTAAGTGTTTACTTCTGTGTTTGGGCTAATTTAAAATGCTTAACCCATTCCATTCCACAGTTGATTTGTTGATTTCAGACTACTTCAAGGAAGAAAAAACAGTGAAAATTATGTCTAGAGACAAAACATTATAATTTTCTTAGCTGTGTGGTTGATTTTTAGATTTATAACTTCGTTTCAGCATTAAAATGTAATTGTTAACCACTTAAAAATGCATTCAACTGATTTTACAGAAATTAATGCTGATCAATGCCCCTATTGGTTTTGTGCTGATGGACCTGGCCATATACAGAATGTATCATTTCATACCATTTACTCTCTCAGTAACAGCACTATTCGTTGTTCTTACATGTTAAACCCCCTCCCACTCCCTACCCCTACCACTCTCTCCCCCACCCCCACTCTCTCCCCCACCCCCACTCTCTCTCTCCTCCTGCTACCTCTTTCTCCTGCTCCCTCCTCATCCCACTCCCCCCCCCCTCCCCCTCCCACCCCCTTCTCCCTTCCCTACTCCTGTCTTGGAGCCATGCTTACCACTTTTTCGTTTCTATCGCCTTATTTTTCACTACAATTAGCTAAAGATGCTGAGCAAGTTAACAAGAATATAAAGAAGCAGTGTTGGAATGTGTGGTATGAGGCATACCTCTTGTCGAGCGACGAATCATCCACAGGTCCCAACATCCCTGGAACACCAGCCTTGTCTTCTGGTGCGAGAAGATCTTCAAGCAATTTTGAAAATGCTCCGATTGCATCTGCTGTTTTGAACAGCAGTGGCTTGAGAAAGTCTCGCAAAGTCTACTGCTACATTTCCAAAAAGGTTTGTATGTATTTATGATTCAGCTCCTCTTTCCAAACTCATGGCAAGATTAGCTGTTGTTTTGTAGTAACATTAGTTATTAACTATTTATTTTTTGTTCATTTCTAGCAATTATCAATCAAAGAATTCTATATGAAGATTATTCCTCGTAGATTGTATGGATTTCGCGTAAGACCAACAACAAAGGTGTGTTTTACACATTGTCTTTAGCGAGTTTGATGAATCTTTTATGTGTGGAAAGATTTCAATTTTTACCATGAACCCATTGTGGTCTCTGAGTAAAAATCTCTTGCTCAGTCCTTCTCCCGTTCGAGACAAAATTGGAACTGGACCCGAAAATCCCATTCTGATGACGTAGAATTGCTGGGATCCGTATACGGTCTCTCTGATTGGTTGTTGCTCGTTTTGAATTTTCGCGCAAAAGTAATGATCAATAAGAGATGCGGATCTTTGTAGAGCTTTGTCTTCAGTATGGGATCTCGAACGTTTCAGGCAAGAACTGAACTAGCGAAAAGAACCGTCTATTTTCTCACTGTAGACTAGTTAGCACTTGACGTGTATTGTTATATTTGAATGTAAAACTAATCTTGTGTGTAACTACTCCTCCCTCAGATCATTCTGCACCCCCCTGACGGCCGAGTAGATCACCCGACATTTACTGTAAACGATGGTTCCCAGCCTCCAGTCACTGTGATGTGCAAAGAAAGAAACGTGTTGGTTGCGACATTTTCCAGACTCTTGCTCACTAAAATAGGTTAGTGACTTATAGCCTGTCTAGCAAGCGTTCCGTTGGCGATCGAGGGCGAACGAGCAAAGTCTGGTCGCGCAAAATTGGGGCGAGAGCAAAAACATCGATGGTTTGGCGGCCAGAATGCGGAAGAAAGCTCTTTCTGCGAGAAAGCTTGTTACGCAGGCTAGTACTTTATTGTTCACTTTTCGGTCAAATGTCCGGCCTCGGATACTCATATTCTTGCGCCAGGTGGAAGCTACATTTTGATGTACACAAGCTTATTGAAAAACATTCGGTGTTAAAGAATATTGTGAGAAAACGAGAAAATTACCACGTATACCTCTGTTTTTGCTTTTTTAACAGGTGGATCCGAAAGTTTTAACGATAAACGCGATTTCTTTTATCGCGAACTACTTGCCCATCATGGACGGAAAACTGGTGAAGTAAATTTGAAGATAGATCGCCATAAACTGTTGGAGAGTGTAAGTTAAGCGTTTTACAAGCTTGTTTAGAAGGAAGTCTGATTGAGTAAGCTGTATTAGAAACGTTTTTGTCAGAACGGATTTTTTTGTTGTTGTTGTCTTTTTTTTTGGCGAGGGGGTGACACATCCTACCAGAGAGAAATAAATCTAGTTACCTGGGAGTTTTTCTAGGAACCTATCGAGGTCAAAGAGGTCTAAATATTATCAGGGAGGGCAAATCCTCACCAGGTCTGTTGGAGAGGGGTGGAAACTCTCACGAAATTCAAGTCAGTGACGTTTGGTTTTTGCGTTTGATGGATGTTATTTCAAGTTTTCGCCGTGTTTATTCAGTTAGTACGCCTTGTTAATAAGAAAACTTGGGAACAAATTTGCATTCAATTCGCAGCTGCTTTAGATGTGTACATTACTGAAATGATATTTCTCAGTTCAAACATTTTGATATTTTGCGCATTCACCGGCGTGCATTTTTCATAACCTACGGGTATATTATGGACTCACGAGGTGACCAGATGTCAGTAATAAACGCATATCTTTACTGTTTGTTTTCAGTCGTATCAAGCCACTGTCAAGACCCTGTATTCAAGCGATTGGCTGCGCTCTTTTAAAATCACCTTCAAAGATGAGCCAGGTTAGTACAGTTACCCTTGATTAAATACCTTAAATATGTTGCTCTGTTTCTCAAGTCAACAATCTCAATTACTTATAAATTAATAAATTTGGGACTAGTCCTATCCGACCCCTGTCTAATTACGTCTTGTGTTTTCGTATCTTTTGTTTTGTCAGGTATAGACTGGGGCGGTTTGCGCCGTGAATGGTTTGAATTGTTGTGCAAAGCGCTGTTTTCACATGAGAGTGGATTCTTCACTCGCTTTAATGCAGAAGATCCTCAAGCTCTGGTGAGAACACAATTGTTTTAGCGAGCATGTTTTTGTTTTTACTAAAGTTATTCTAAGTATAGAAAACAAATACAAGGTCTTTTGCTGCTAGACAGGTAACGCACTGACTTGTGAGCTTTTTCCATGAAAATTAGAATCCGGCACAAAAATTTCTTTTTAGACTGATTCGTTCTTGTCTTGTTGACGGCTGTTTTGTAACTTGTAAGTATCTCGTTTAAGCCCTAAAATGTTCGGCATTAGATTTCTCCGAACTTGTAAGTCTTATCAATGAGAGATTAGTGATAGGAATTCAGAAATTGATCACCGAAAAGAAATATTGATATTTAAACAAGTTTTCCCAACCACTACCATACGAAATCGACAGGTACCAGTGAACCGGGAACTATAGTGTATTGATTAGTTATGATTACTTGTTGTTTTCTCTTTGAGGTTCACCCAAATCCGAGGAGGCCTGGGGGGATGAAGTTGAAGTTTTACGAGTTTGCAGGGCGGATCGTAGGAAAGTGTTTATATGAGTCAGCTTTAGGCTCAACTCGGAGGATTAACGTGAAAGCGAGATTTAGCAGGTCATTTTTGGCTCAGCTACTTGGTCTCCGTGTTAGCTACAGGGTAAGATCTTAAACTGTCGTTTCATTTGTACACTGAAAGATTGCAAACACCACAGTATTCCAGTTAAGTAATGACTCTTGACGCTTCCGCGCCAGACCTAAAACACTGTAAAGTGCATTTCATTCACTCCAACTTTAAACTCTTGTGGACTCCCGTGCCCATTTTATCCTGACCGAATTTTTGTGATCGATCTGATGTTTTCAATTTCTTTCTTTTTTTTTTAATTTTTCTCTCTAATATTTCACTACCTTAGTATTTTGAGAGTGATGACAAGGACTTATATCGAAGCAAAATCAAGTACATCGAGGAGACTGACCCTGAGGACCTGGCAATACAGTTCGCAGAGGAGGTGTACGATCAGCAGGGGCGCGTAGAGAAGGTAAGATAAGGTGCCTCTCGAAAAGCTCGCGGCATGCTACGAAGAAAGATTTCTTTTGTTTCTTTTATGTTGGTTGTGTTTTCTTTTTTTCTTTCTTTAATTTCCTTTGATCTTTATGAGCTGTAATGAAGTATTCATGATGTTAAGTAATTGTTTGCAGACCTTGTTAAAGTACGACAAACACCTTCTTTTTTTCTTTCAGTTGGTTGAATTAAAGCCTGGTGGCTCGCAAATTCCAGTGACGGAGTCGAACAAGAAAGAATACCTGGATTTGTTAGCGCAGTATCGTCTTTCGTCCTCCGTCAAACAGGAGATTGAAGCTTTTGCAAAAGGTACGGCTGAAATATGTTTTCTCTCTGTTAAGTTCAAACTATCTAGTGACCAAAAATAAACCACCATGTTGATGGTACTTAACAGCGCAACAAGTTTATTAGAGGTACGATGACGATTTAGCTAAGTGTTTTCCATTAGTCTTAGACTGTGAGATTTCTTGACAGGGTTTCTCTAGCTCACTAGCTTGCTGAATTTTAAGTCTATTTACGGTTTTTAAGATTGAAGAACTTTTTTGTGATTCAGTTATGGTTTGATCGTTATTTCGCGAAAAGAAGTGGCTGTGGCAGTTGGTAGAGATACCTTTAGTCAGGGTTCATGTCATTTTCACTTACTTTACAAAATAGTGAGAGCTTTTGATCTCGATCTATAAATCTTGATCGTCAAATTATGTGTGGTATCTGGTGCGTACTTTTTGTTCGATTTTGTGGTCAACGCTCGGGGTACTGTGAATGGATGGCTTAATTGCCTTCTTGTCGAGAATACATTGGAACTCATTTGCAATTTAAAAGGTGAATTAATCGACAGAACGTTTTGTATATACAGGTTTGAATGAAATGGTTCCAGACAGTCTTCTGAGTGTATTCGACGAGTACGAGTTAGAGGTGAGCAGGATGGATATTGATAAAAAGTATACAGAATGATGTTGGTGATATTTTTACCTGGATGTATTTTCAGTAAGAATTCCTAGTCTGTAAATTCGTTCCCAGGCCCCAGGTCTCTCTTCGGATTGAAAAAGACCGACACTGGAAACGAGGTTGTACACACACTCGGTTTACTGAATCAACGAAATTCTCTGGATATACTCATGATCATGATAGTGCAACGCGTTATATTCAATATACTAGAGCATTGCTACAGACAACAAGAAACGGCGAGTCGCTCGAAGAGGCCGGTAAGAAATGAGAAGTACGCACACGGTAGTTCCGTTTTTTTGTCAGTCGAGAAAGCTGTAAGCCTGCGAACGCACGCCGATTTCTGCTAGTTGCATCAGGTGGAGATCCGCGTACGCTGGCTGTCAAATTATCTGATCGATCGGTGTTGTGTTGTTGTTTGGCAGCTTTTAATGTGTGGAACAGGAAATATCAGTGTTGCAGATTTCAGACAACACCACACTGTTATACACAGCGCCGCACCATTTTCAAAGGTAAATGTACTATGTTATGTGCAGAAACAGTTCCAGTGTTAGACGTTGAAAGAAACGCAAGCAAGGTCGTTTGAAAACGCTGCTTGTATGGTACCGATGATCATCGTGTACATGGAGACATAACTGCTGTAAAGAAAACTACGGCATATTCCATGCAAACTGCCCTTAGGGATCACTTGATTGTTTGTAAAGCGTTACTGAAGTAGCAAAAAGGAGAGAGAACGTGTCAAGCAGCAGAGACTATTCGTGCTCTCGCGCACGGCTGACCGTATAATATTGTCGTATTGTACGCGCTCGTTGTTCGCGTCATGTAACATTTAACACTGTGTGATGCTACGATTGTTGCAGGGTTTTCAAACGGGTTTCAAACTCGCACATTTTTCGCATCATATGCTACAATAGTAACCATGTTGTAGGTTATATTTTCACGAAACACTTCGTAGACTTATGTCAATCTTGTCGCGTGCGATAAGGTTGTGCCGCGTAAATCGACCCTTAGTATACGTATCTCTGTAGAGCTATCTCCCGCCAGTGAGTATATGAGGGATGGAATTAACCCTGTTATGGACTTCCTGCTTACTCATGCGCGGGAAAAGAAAGGTATTTGAAGAGAGACCTATAATGACCTGGTATCTTTTTCTTTCTTTTGCTAAGACTCTTGACTGGTTTTGGACGATAGTTACTAGTTTCACGCAGGAAGAGCTGGCGCGTTTGGTACAGTTCATCACAGGGTCCTCTCAACTCCCCCCAGGGGGATTTGCCGAACTAACCCCCCAAATACAGATCTCCACGGCTCCGACAAAAGACGCACTCCCTACAGCACATACGTGGTACGTTGGACTTAACGCGAGCAGCTTATAGAGCCCTTTGCAATGAAACGAAGAATTCAGCTGGGCGCGTGACCGTTTATGTATGATTTTTCATGAAGATGCGATTGGTCGACCTATAGGTCCGAAACCTCTCAATTTGTAACCTGGGCAAATAGTTTGATACTCAAGAGTATTGTTAGTTCGCATAGTGTGATCGTCCAGCTGTGAACAGTCATGGAAAGAAATCTTCAGAGTCAAATTCACTTAATTATTCCTGTCACTCTAAAGGCTTTCGTGATTGGACCAGAAATTCTATACTGATGACACAATTCCACAGAGATACGTGTAGTGTCTCTGATTGGTTGTTACGGGATTTTAAATTTTTGCGCGCAAGTATTAACCAATCAGAGACTACACGGATCTCTGTACATCTATGTCATTACTTAGTCTTCTCACACGACTCTTGCGGGAGTAGAATCAAATACAAACACTTCTGTCGACTGACACTACACTGTAAGAACTGACACCCTTCAAAACAATTTTCGACAGAATGTTTTTTCTTTCTTCTTTGCAGTTTTAATCAGCTCAGTTTACCTTCATACTCGTCATTCAAAGAAATGCAGAAGAAGCTTTTGCTCGCAATAAATGAAGGCAGTGAAGGATTTGGTTTCGCCTGAAGATTGGACATTTTACGCCGTGATCAGTGAGTGTGTACGCCTGAAGAAATTGCTTTCTTTGAAGATTTTGCAACTACAGTAAAACGACGCTGTGAGTGGGCCGCTGCTGCAGTAGTTTGGCCTTGGAGTTCCACGAGTGTTCAACATGGAGTTTCTTCTCCTTACACTATCCATTCATAGTCAAGGAGACGTGTGATCAGAAAACAGAAAATTACCAGCTGGTGGACGTGTTCTTGATATTCCGTCAAATTCTCACAGCGTATAGTAGACATATGCTTGATAATTTCAAAGGAGAGTTGACATTTAGATCTGGAAACTGATAAAGCAACCGCGCTTTGCATTGCTGTCTTCCTTGAAGACTAGATAGACTTACTTAGGAGAATAGAACAAGTTTTTTAAAGCTGTTCATATGTAGTATCTTACCAGCCGCTGCTCGGGAAATGAGCCCGCGCCCAACTGAGGAAATGGACCAGACTCGACTCGGGGATCGTCGCAAACAGAACAGTCAGACAAAATTTTGTATTGTGTGCGATATAGAAAGGTAATAAATGAGGTTAGAGCAATTTTACAAAGTAAAATGTTTCCTCACTAAAATAGTTTTATGTGATACATAAATCACTAAATTTATTAACGAATGAGGGTGTTAAATTGCTTGTAGTTTTGATATGCAAAACTTCACCTCGGGCCAGCTGAAATAAATGTATATATCACAGTAATTCTGTACTCGAAATATAGAGCACAGTTCGTGACGATTGGTTTTGGTTTTGGGTCGCACTGGCTGATATTAACTTTTTAACAGTGATGGTTAACAGGCTAAAAAATTTAACCTCAGTGCGTGACCATCGGGCCAGCCGTGAGTTTTTGGTAGCCGAGGGCAAAGTAAGGTAGCCCTCAACTTCCTCTAGTCTAATGTTAACGAGTGAACGCTGAGCGCTGTGATTTCGTACTTGCAACTCTTTTGGGACATTGAATGGCGTTGCAGATTAGTGAAAGCAGTTCAAAAACCTGCAACTTGTTGCCCGCATTTAATTAATGGGTTAAAAACCGTTGGACACAAATTCGTCTGTTAATATCCATTTTATGGTGGTTACGCGAGATGATTTGTAAGTACATACAGTGTGGTGAAATTCAGTAAGTAGCGCGGATTGATGTGGCTGCGATCCTTTCCTCCCGGATACAAGTTCCTTACTTTCCTCGAGGATCAAAATCTGTTTTCCGTCTAAAAGAAAACCTAGAAAATAAGTATATTTCCCCCGTTTTATACTGCTGATTCCCCCAACTCCCACAACCCAAGAGAAAAAAGTTCGCCTTCTAAACTGTCGTCCCCAGCCGCCTCGCCCCCAATCCCCCGATAGAGGGGTGCAACCAGCCATTCTTCCTTCAAAAGCAACAATCAAAATAACGGGAAAATTAGGAAAGGTGGATTTAATTAATTTCAGACATTAACATTACACTTACAGCGCAAACAATAACACGACAGTCTTAGTTTGCGCATTTTACGTATCGTATGAATGAAGCGATATTTGTTATCCGCTACATACAAAATACAACGAAACGTATCTGGTCTTAATTACTTTTGGCCATTTCGTTTTGCCAGATGTAAAAACAGTTTACATTGAACGGGAAACCAGCACGCTTTTCAACAAAGATTCTTGGACACAAGGTCTCAAATTCTTAATTCTCCAACCAAAAAATTTCGCGAGCACTTACGACAATTCAGCGAGTTCTCAGGTCAGCATAATGTCTTAGAATATGCGATGTTGCTACGGAACGTCTCTGACCGAAAACCGCGCGCTCATTCCAGCTGAAGAGAAGGGACTCGCCACTTTAAAGTTACTTGTTCCGTCCGTTTGAGTTTTGCCCATGTAGCGTTTTACTCTGGCAAAACTATAAATGAATCTCGGACTCCATCTCTTGAACATCTTGGATCTGCACTATGCCCCATACTACCGATACCTCTCTAAATTATGCCAAGAACGCTCCTCCAATATTCAACCATCAGACAAAACTTTCAACTGTAACATTGACTTTCCATGAAAAAATAAGTTGTTAAAATCAGCGAAAGAAAATTACCACACCCACCATTGACACTGAAAAACTGTTTCTCGATTGTTGAACCAAATGCTTCCAAAAGAGCAAACTAAACATCGAATTTCTTCCCAAAATTAATTATAAGACAATAGCTGCGGCCTCAAAATAGAATTACTCGCAGAGTACTTTATATTAATTTGTCGCCTTTTAACCCATTTACTAGTTAAGTTTTCTGGTAAATTTATCATGATCGACCGAGCATTTCTCACTTGCCCCAACATGGCATTTTAACTACATAATTTAATACAAAGCCTAACTTATTTAAGTGGCACAATTCAAAAATATTTGAAGCACTGTAGAATCTTCCAGTGCTCGACATTATTGTAATTTCGTACGATATAACGATATGTTTGAAAGTTTTTTTATGTTCAGATGTTTTTATCACGTGATGCGTCTTGTTTCTATAATAAAATAGCTACAGGGCACCGACGACAAAACTCGAGTCAAGTCCCCCACGGTTACGAGATTAAATTGGTTCTGGGGACGAGAATGCAGACAACACTGATGTACACCGGAGACCAAATACTAAAATCTCGAGATTTTCACATTTAGTAGGACGAGAAACGGTAAAGCACCATAAACATGAAAAAGCTTTGGTTTAGAATTTGTATTACTTAATCTACATTTAATTATTGCTCAGAAAAAAAAACAGCTGTAGGTCCCATGACTTCACAGAAAACTAACTGGAAATATGGAAACTACAGCTGTCCTTCGCTGGCGACGAAACCTCGCCAAATGATGCCAAGATTTAGTTTAAAATTCGTTTTCTCAGTTGCCCAGAATCTGTAAAAGAATTTTTTCCAGGTCTCCTCTCATTTTCTTGACGACAACGTCTTTAAGTGGCTGTCCAGTCTTCTTCTCGTATTGAGTCTTGATGTCGGCCAGATCCGTCTGAAAATAAACCAAGAGCACAAGATCAAATTAGTAATTCTCTTCACTGCTTATCACGCATTTCCTATAATTTGCATTGGGAGAACTTAGTTTGCAGTCAAGAGACTTCGCGTGACGAGGTTCGTTGTTTTCATGACCGGCTCACTTGAACTTATTACCAGGTAAAGAGTCAAAGTGATTATATCGCAAAGAAAATTACTTCATTGTAACTGGCGTAGAGCCGATCAATTTTAGTTAATTTTTAATTTACACCATATAATAAATGAGTAATTGTATGAAAGCTCGAGCAATGGATTTACACTGTTCTTGATATTTGAAAATTCTTTTCACATGTATGTACTCGTAGTGTAAATCCTTATAACATCTACATCTACGTTTAATTTGGTCGGTAAAAAAAATGCTGAGACTTTTCTTTAAGAAGTGTGAATGTGGAAACAAAATCGTCAACATTTCAAAACTCCGCGGCTTCGCAAGTGTTTTGCCTTTCTGATTTTATCGGACCAGTCTGACTCACCTCTGATCTTGTAACCAGCACACGAGTGACAGTTTTGCTGTTGGATTTGTCAAGCGCTTTTTCCAAAACCTCGGTAAAGAAAAGCGGAGAGTCTTGTGCACATCGAACTGAAAAGACAAGAGAAAAATAATGAATTACAGGATTGAAAACTAACTTACTACAGTCAAACCTCTCCACAACGGCCACCTTGGGGCCACCTTGTGGACAGTGGAAAATGGTCGCTGTAGAGAGGTGGCCGTTATGGGGAGGGAGGGGTGTAACATGACATCGGTTTGTTTTTTTGGGGGAGGGGGGGAAGGGGGGGTTTGCAGACTTATTTTAGCAAATATAATCAAAATGTGTCAATACAACAGAAAATAAACAGAAACAGAGACTAACTACGCGCGGTACGGATAGAGTTTGATGATCTTTTACAATAAAAAAATGGGATTTCGTATAAACCGTTTGTCAGACTGATTAACTGGCCGTTGTCGAGAGGTTATTTTGGCAGATGGCCGTTGCCGTTGTGGAGAGGTGGCCGTTTTCTACTTGTTGCTAAGAGAAATCAGCGAGTGCTTGCCATTCAAAAACTTTGGCTGTTCTTACCTATCGCCTTCAAGGCATTGCGTAAATCCCCACTCAAATGTTCGTTGATGAATTCCAGGAGATCACCATTAGCCAACTACAGATGAATTAGACAGTTAATAAAACAAAACACTCAAATGCTCCACTTAGATACTACATGAACGGCCAGCGGGCCCAAAATGATGAGCATGTCTGCTTATCCTCCAAGTTCCACTATAATCCCATCAATGCCGGATGGTTCACTTTCTGGGCAAATGCTCGATAAATGACAGAAACAAGACTGCTCTAAAGAGTCTGCAAAAAGCGATTAAGGCTGGTTTTCACTAGCGACGTACTCGGAGTCGGAGTAGTCGAAGCGTAGAGCGATATGATCTGGTGAAAATTAAAGCGACGGAGTCGGAAGCAGAACACTGATTCCGTTTACGACTCCGTCGCTTGTGATTCAGTGAAAACTAGTTTGTCGGAGTCAGAAGCAGAAACGGAAGAATAAACCAATCACAATACTCCTTTCCAGGCCTTGTGATTGGTTAATTCTTCCGCTCTTCTGCTTCCGACTCGGACAATTTTGTTTTCACTGGATCATAACCGATGGAGTTGTAGACGGAATCGGAAGAAACGGGGAACGTTCTGATTCTTCCGACTCCGATTCCGTCGAGCTTATGACTTCGCTCGCGACTCCGATTTTCGATTTTCACTAGGCCGTAAGCGCTCTTACGACTTCGACGACGACTCCGTCGCTGGTGAAAACCAGCCTTTAGGAAGCTAGGATGACGAAAGGTGAAGAGGATGAAACTGATAACAAGATGGTCTAACGTGAGAAAGTTTTTCAACAAAACTGGCTTTCTTTATTATTTTGAAAACTTCACTGACAATACTATACTTAAGATGTAAGAACTGCAAATGACTGTGAAAATTAGCACTTAACGACAACAACACAAAGTGAATCGCACAAAAATAATCTTTCATACTCACGGTTTTGTAGGCGTCCAAAGTGGCTCGTAGTTGTGCGAAATTTCTGCTTGTTAGAATTTCAACAAGCACTGCTTTGTCGGGTCCTTTCTTCCCTTGTCCTGCCTGAAAGAAGAATGAAAAACAATGATCACTGAAATGAGTATTACAGCACGGCTAGGACGTCTACAAGACCCACAAAAACATGCACCAAAAACATGATGAATTAGAACTCCGCCCGAAATTGTGAAGTTTTTGTCAGAGAGAGCGAAGCTGACGCACGATATCACAAAGCTTCTTTCATTATGAAAATATTTCAACAGTGGATTAAAAAACGCTCTCAATTTCTACGCTTCTAAATCACTCCAACAGTGAATTTCAGTAACATTGTTTACCTCGAATAGTTTCTTGGCATCCTCTTTGGCAAGGCTCTCATTAACTTTTTCTTTGCTATCTCGTTTTTTCTGTGAAATAAGACATTGTGATCAACTTCATGTTTAACATACAATGAAAATGCTGGTGTAGTTTTCGGCAAATCTTCGTTGAGGCATTCGCTAAGTTTGCGCTCTTCATTACCCAATCAAAGACTACCACAAGCACTCGCGAGTACTCGGCAAGTTGTGACGTCAGTTACTTGGCACAAACTCGTCCAATCACAAAGGTGTCAGTCTGAGTTCTGGGGTAGCAGCCAATAAGGTCTTACCTCTATCAAGTTCATTAAGGTGGTCCGGAATTCTCCCCCTGTGTCTTCCTTGATTTTTTTAAGGACATCTTTTCCACTGTAAACTGCAAAGAAAAAAAAACACCAATAACTCAAAGCACGTTGGTAGAAAAAGGACAGGGGTCCAGTCCAGAACACACACAAAAAAACAAAATCACAGCTTAAAAATACAACCACTTACTTTGTGTGTACGCTGACTTGACGAGTTGAAGTTCCTGTGGTAAATAGTAAGACATTCATTTTTAGTTTGTGCAAACATCAAATTTAAATGAACACTGAATAAGTATCGTACTTACACTGTTTGACGCAGACAGCACAACGTTGGTTAAAGACTCAAGAGTTGTAGACTGCCGAATCAAACCTACGTTCATAATACGTCTGAATAAAATCCAATTAAGTCATCTTTCAACTTTCATTATAAGCTTATTTAAGACTTCCTTCAGTGTTGAATTTGTGCATGTTTGAGAGTAAAAAAACGTTACAATACAAAGGTACGGTAACACCAACCTCATAACTGCGTGAACATAAAATCTCTATAAGAACTTGCTCGTCAGTTCCGAGTCCCTATAAATTAATAAAGGACATACAGCTACATCAATATATCCTTAGCAGGCTGATATTACATGATGTCAGCCCCTTAGGATGAAGAATTTCCGGCCAAATCAGTTTTGGAACCCCAATAACGGAATATTGATTTCATTACTATGGTTCGTTTGAAATCGTTAACCGATAACTTGACTTGTGGAATTCAGTAGCAGTTTTGTTTTCCGAAATGCACCAAAAGTGCCTAAAATTAAACATATACGGATATATACCACAAGCATAACATGGCAAAATGAAATTTAGCCATAATAATGAGGACGAAGTTGAAATCTGCCGATTTTTAACTTATTTGCCTTAATACTATAATCATAATAAACTCAAATTTTAAGAAGAGGCCTCCAATCACTTACAGGTGGTTTCCAGGAGCGTCCTCTTGAAAATGACAGTGTAAACTACATTAACTGTCTAAAACAGAGTTAATTTATGACTTCCTTAAGCGTTGAATTTGAACATGTTCGAGATTTTGTTGAGAGAAATTTCTCAGATATCACGGGCTCAAATTGTATTGTATTGTATTGCACATGTCTCTTGACTGAGGGAAATCCTGAACAGGGAAAGAAAAAAAAAACAACAACAGAACAGAATAGCTACCATGGAGACACTCACCGACATGGCATCATGAAGTGAAGTAGCATCGTAAAATTCCGGAACCGACATCAAAGCAATGGCGGCATCCTGAAACTTTCCACTAAGCTCTGATTTCAAGTCATCAGTCAGGTTCTACGAAACAAAATGGTGAAAAGACAGAGTTAAACACTCGGCAGTTATCACAAATCAAAACGTGGCGACAGTCACGACACAGCGATCCAATGCACAAGACTCAAATCCAATTCTAATGAATACATCATTTACGAGCTACCTTGTGCCTCGGTTTCAAAACGAGTCTTCGTGCAAAACCTTTCATATGAAAATGAGTTTGCGCGAAAATGAACCTGTAGGGAGCACACATGAATGGTTTCACACAAAAACACGTTTTGACACAGAGGAAAAAAGGCAACTCGGAAATGGCCTATTTTGTTGCCATCAATTATCTAAAGAGTTTGAAGTGCAATATGAAAAAAGGTTTACATTAGAAAACCAAAATACAAGGTGGCAACAATGATTGATTGACTGATTGATTGATTGATCGATCGATCGATCGATCGATTGATTGATTGATTGATTTAACTTTATTTATACACGGGTAAAACATCAGGCCTTAAGGTAAATACTAAAATTGCATTAGTTACATGATGATGACACTAGATCTACATTCCAAGCATGTTTGGGACAAAGAAGATAAACTTTTCCTTTAATTTTTTATTTTAAAAGTAGAAGGGGTTTTGTTCCTTTGACCTCTGTATGGGCAGACAAAACCATTTAAATTAAGACTCATTCAGTTCAGCTGGCAAAATAAGCAGCTAAGCCTGTTTTGTGTATACAAACGGGGAAATGCGGGGATTTCATTGTGGGTTGGGCACCAGGCAAATTGACCAGCTGTGAAGATGATTTTGACCGCCTTGTTTGACCATTTAGAGGAATATTTTTCGTATAAAGAAGTTTAGTTCAAAACGTTTTGCCTGCTTGTCAAAACCAGTTGCCATCCTGCTAAACCTCTGGAAAATGGGAAAAAACTGGAATAGAGAATCAAGCTCTTTGAGGAATCAACTTTACCTTATTATACTTTTGAAGGTATTTTGCAGCAATCTCTTGCCGCTGTTTGTTGCTGCGTGCTCCAAGAACTGCTACTATAGCATCTTTGTCGCTTCCTATGGAGAGACGCGAGGCAACGAAAATTTTCAAGCAAAAGGTCACATATTATTCTCCTCTACATAAAATTCCATACAGGCAACAAACTGATGTCTTATAAAAGTAGTTGAGTTCATTAAACAAACGAAACGAAGATTACAAGCAAAAAGGAGAAAACAGACTCTTCCCGCCGCATGTACAAAAAATTCTAAACAGACAACACAATGATCTCGTGTAAAAGCTGTTACGTTCATCAAACAATTCAATTGTCCCAACGGGTTGAACAACATTTCAAAAGCCGTCCTCACCAGATCCCTGCATAGCTTTTCTCAGCGCCTCGGCATCTTTTTCAGCATCAAAGTTATCTGCTGGCTTCAACGTTCCATGATACTCGGGCTGTTGCAGAGAAAAGGACAAATAGTTTAGACAAAATGAGACTTCTCTTCATTCTCAAAACGTGCACCAAAGATACCTTTTGAGGAAGTGAAAAGTCAAATCATTGCCAATGAAAGCTTTGTTGTCCTTCACAGAACACACCACAAACAATTTCATTGAAGGCAATTATTTAACAAAATGCATGTCAAGACAATTTAAAAAGTTTAAGCATTATGCCAGGCACATATTACAATTTCTAGGAAATGACATTCGTTATGAAAATCAAAATTCTCCTTACAACCGTCTCTTACTTTCTTTAATCCTCCTTGGGAGAATTTAGTTTTTAGTCAAGACAACCAATCAAGACCTTTAGCTGCAACACCTACCTTACTGTTGCAGTTAAAAAAAGGCATATGAGAAATCAAAATTACCTACTGCCAGTGACAAAGGGGTTTAAGAGCTGGAGGATGTCTATGGAGTTTTGCAACATACGATAGCTGTTTTGAGAAACGAAACGTTATCAGAGCAAACGCGACAATGCCGAAAGGTATGACGAATAGAGGTAGTTAACCATTATACAAGTTTATCGAAGTTGACAGTGTTTTTCCAAAGCGAATGAAAAAGAAACCACCATGCACGCATTGACGACTTTTCCTTACATCCTACTGAAACATCGTGAACTTCTATCAAACAGCCGTGTACTTAAAATACCCATAATACCTCTGGGTATTGTCGCGTAGGCTTTTACTCGCAACAGCTAAACTGATTACATGTGGGTGTGGGTGTGCGTGTGCGTACGTATGGATGACCCACAGGCAGTAGGCAGTACTTACTTTGGGTATGTTCTCACTGGGGGCTAGGCGGGGCTTCACGGGACTTAAAGCTGTCTGTTAAACATGAAAGCAATGTGACGTATGCATTATTATGAATCAATTAATCATTACTTCTCGACACAAGGGAGAATAAATTGCGCACCGAACAGATATGCACAACACACCCAGGACTACATCTATAGTCATGGCATGTTATAGTTAACAGGCCAAGAAACAATAACTGAAAGGAGGAAGTGGATTAAAATTTTGAAAAGCTCGCGGCTTTGTGGTTTTGTAAGCAATTAAACGACTACATGCACTCTGGGCGTTTTTTACCACACCTTCACATTAAAAAAAATGCACTTTTAATTCACCCTTGTGTAGACGAGATAAGATATTTTTTTAAAGGAACATTTTGAATGCATTTAAAAGTGCAATAAAAAGATTTATAATGTACAGGAAATGTCCTTAGTTTAAAATTATTTAACCAGACTTCACTTGGTTAATTTTGAATCATTCAAACATTTTCTTCCTCACTTAGATCTCCTAGCAGCATGTTTTTTTAAGAAGCAACACAAAACATGTTAGAAGTTTTACTTATAGACTTGCAAAACAGTTCAAGAAACCTTTAAACCATGATTGACTTCAAGTAATCTTTTTTTTAAATTTTACACTACTTAAACTTTAGTTGGTTATAAGTCTAACGGCGTTACGACACTAATTACTCATTGATTAAATTGAAATTTACTCATTACATGTAAATTATTTATGTCCAACCCAAAGATTTTTTTTTATTGTAACTATAAGAAAGGCAAACGCTTTCTTCCATTTTCTTATCTGAAAACAGAGAAATGCTGGAATGTATACAGCTGTTTCCAGAAAGGTTACCCTACAAAAGCATAAAGCGTACGCGACAATGTCGAGGGGAGTTATGAGTACCAGTGGTTCACGGTTGTTAGATTGAAGCTCAAGGTGTCTCAGCGTGATAGAAGGACATCCATGTAATGGTCAATTGGTACCTGGCAAAACAAGGTATCCGTTCACCAGTATCACGTGACCATATCACGGGCTCAAGTTTAGAGCTCATCGGGATCATGATTTCTCCTTCCTCATTGCTGAAACACTATGAACCTCATTCAAGCAATGCTTAACTGATACTACCCACAATGCCAATCGCCCTTGTCACACATGCTTTCGTGGGACAATCTTTGTCGAAACAACTGTAAATGGAATCTTCCTTGCTCTTGTAAAGGTAAGATACATACCTCGCTCATTGCTTCGGCCATATCTTTTTCTATCTGTTGCGACTGAGTCATTTCCTGTAAGGCAGTAAAGACTAGTATGAGGCTTGGAATAACAAAAAGATCATTTCATTCACCTTTCATTAACGAGATTGACCATGTGCTACCTACAGTAGCTGGTGGCAATTCTGTTGCCATAAAAACAATAGCCAGAATCATTAGGTCAGTGTAAGTACTTACCGCTTCAACAGAAATTGATTGTCTCTTTAATTCTTTGTATTCAACTTCTAAAGCTTTCTTTTGCTTTTCTAGGTCTTCTTTAGCGTTCTTGAGATCCTATAAAACAAGAGTACCGTTAAGTCCCACGTTAACGCCCTGGGCTTCTATAACTTCATAAGGGGTTTTGGGTGGGCTTATAAACGGGGCTTTTGTCCGAGGGGGCGGGGGGCATATAAGCGGAATAACGACGAGATAAAACGTATCTGAGAAACTTATTAAAGCTAACATACCATTATATTTAGAGCTATTATACTCTTACCCCATTACCCTACTGCCCTATTATTGCTCTATTTAATTGGACTATAACTTTAGATCAAAAATTTTGATGTTTGTAAAGAAACGCAAAAGGAACGCAATTATACATTAGATGGGCTTATATCCAGGGGAGGGGGCTTATATCCGGAATAATAGCTTTGTTAACAAATAGAAGGGCTTATATTCGGGGGGGGGGGGGGCTTACGACCGAGGGGAGCTTTAACGTGGGATTTTACGGTAGGTTTACTATTTTTACTTAAGTCAGCAATCGGACAGGAGAAACAACTACTGTGAAGACAAACTTACATCAATCTCAGCCTGCTGAACGGAGATCCTCCGCTGAGCCTACAAGGAAAAAATGGTAATCCAAACAATAAGTGTTTTCAGTGTTTTATACAGCAAAAGAGGTCAATGACTGACTAGTTGCAGAAGACTCAACACTCAAAAACTCAAAACTCATCTTTAATCTTCCACATTTGCAGCCATCCTCGATTATGTTTGGTTCATTATTACTAACTTGGTGTTTGTCAACCTCTTTCCCAGGTTGTTCGAAAGGTGGATAACAGTATCCACCAGATAAATCACTATCCAGCAGATAGCAAAGTTTGTTCTGTCAGCATCTATCCACTAGAAAGTGATTTATCCGGCGGATAGCATTATCCAGCCTTCAAATAATTGGGGCCAAGAGACTATAAATTATTTTTAAGTCTTATCCAATTCGAAAGTAATTTTGTATTTCAGATAAATGACTTAAATCACTGACATTGCTCCCTTAACACAGACACTCTCTATAATCATTGTTGTGGCTGTACTGATCAGCTTCCCCTCAACCATTTTAATGGATAACAGCACTTATACCACAAACGTTTTGGTAACAATCACCTCTTCCAGTTGTTTTTCTTCCTTCTCTTTATCTTTCTGTGGTGAAAGAATGTTAAAAGAATTTTTAAGTAATAAATAAACCTTTTCCTGGTATAACTGAAATCCATGATCACACACTTGTCCATAAAAAACTTTCTGACAAGGGAAAACTACTGAAAGGGCACACTAAATGTAACATCTTGGCACTTCAAAATGTTTAACATTGTTTTAAAACTTAATTTTTTTTCCACAAGGCAGGTTATATTAAGATTATAGCAATAGATTACTTTAGAAATTAAGAAGTAACATCTTCTATGTGATCTGCATGCTGGTTAAAAATTAACTTTCTAATAATTTTTAAATATTTGACAAGACAGGCTGAATATTTACTCTTCTTTATTGTTTAGTTTAACACTTTTGTCAAGGATTAAGTTGAGTTTCCGATGAGGACTTATTTTTATAGACGTTGCCCTAACAAAAGTAATAGCTTCAATTTGAAGATCAGTACTCAACAAAGTTTGTCAAATCACCTGCACTTCCCAAAGGCTCTCAACATTTAACAAACTTTTGTTAAAAAAAGAAGTCAGGATCATAATAGTATGGTAATGAATCAGGTGAAAAATAAGGCAAAATTCCTTCGACGGTTTGCCAGAAAATAAATAGATTGAAATCCTAGAGCAATGCACTGATTTTAAAACATCAGTAGAGAGAACATTTCCTAGAATGTTTAGTGCAGCTTTGGGAATACATCAGTGCACTGTGCCCTTCACTACAAACCTTGGACATGACTTTATTCAATGCTCCCTTCAGGCCCTTCTTCTTCTTGTCAGGGCTGCTGTTTATACTGTCGAGCGATTCCTACATTTGGGTTTATATTTGGTTAAGAGTTAGGATTACATTTAAAGAGTCTTAAAATTTAGCCTATTGAAACTTGCTTATCTTATGACCATTGCTTTAAGATCGTTACGTTAATTTACTTGTGAACACTTTATGCAAACTACATCTGTTACTCACCCTACTTTACAGTCTTGATAACACTGTTATGTTCAGACTTAAATTAAGTTAATTTTTCCTCAAGCAAAGTACCTCGCTTTAAGATCAAAATATGTTTACCTTTAAAATATGAGTGCAAGTTAGATTAATTTAAATGTAATGTGCACTTTACATCATTTACTAAGATTTGCAAGAACAGTTATTTATAAAAAAATACAGTTACTCAAAAATTCAACACTCTTGCTTTAATACTGCAGCCTGTAAGTGTAGACATATATGGAAAGGTGAAGTCTGCTTCAAACACTGCCACCTCTTGGTAACTTCTCTCAGCTACTTTGGACCTTTCAACCCCTTGTGAAATGTCAGTAGCTGTGTAGTGCCCATCAGCAATCCTAGGCAACAGTCACAAGTTATTAAGAGTTTAACTGAAGCAAATAGAATGACTTGTTGGTTACAAACCTGTGATTTGCCCAAGTCATTGTTAGCCTTGGATAGAGCTTCCTCAAGTGCTGCAACCTTTTTCTTAAGTTCTCCTTGTGATCCCTGAGCTTTAATGAGTTCACTCTTTGTTGTCTTCAATTCATTGTCACGTTCAGCAACTTCCTTGGCTGAAACTTCTAATTGTTTCTTACACTTAATTAATTCTTTTTCTGTAGATTCTAGTCTGGAAATTGTATCAGTAAGTTCCTTTTCTTGAGTTCTTAGTGCTTCAAGTTCTTTTTCGAGTTTCTTGATCTTATCTGCATCTTCAGAGACAGTAGATTTTTCAAGTTGTTCCTGTAATTCAGTAAAGCGTTGCTTAGCTTCACTCTCAGCTGCTCGCGCCTCTTTGAGATGAAGTTCTAAAGAAGCTATTGTGTCCAACTGAGAAGACGCTGATCCTGTCGTCTTTTGAAGATCTTCCTCTAATGATGATATTCTATCATTGGCCTACAAAAAAAAAGTACCTCTTAATTACATGTTGTGCTAAACCTTTTTCGACCATAACTATTGAAAACAAAATCTTTATTCATATCTTGAAGATCTGAATTTCAAGCCAATTTGCTTTAATTATAAAATGAACTTAAAACTCTGTAATTTTTTGACACTGGCTTTCTGTGGATAAATGCTGAATTTTTTATTTTTTGTCATAATTTTCAAGCCTCAGTTGTCTAAATTCTATGGCATTATGGGAATTCCATGAACAAGAACCCAAACTAAGGTTACTGAAAAGTGAAGACCAGTAGAGGCATTAAGCTGAGTACCTCTTTCAGCTCTCGTTGAGTTCGCTCCACAATTTTTTGCCAGTTATCCATTTCTGATTCAACATTATCTTCCAACTTCCTGAGCAATGATTCCTGATTAATAAGAAGTAAAATGTCAGTATTTTTTTACTTGTATGACTAGTTTACACAACTTTTCAAGACTAATTATTACTGTTCGCAAAACAAAAGGTTACATTACACAAATAAAGTTAAATTGAGATCAATTTTTCGGCTTATGAAAGTTTTTGGTGAGATTAACAAACTTTTTCATGAAGTACATGTGATAAGTGAGCAAGAAGTGAGTTACGCATTCAAATTTTGACGTGCCACAAATTTCTGCTTTGCAAGAGTGTCAAACTTGTAGGGCTACATGCCTCAATAAGGGATTGAGGTGGAGTACGTTCATTAAAATGTGGAAAATGGATAGGTGAAAATGAAATAATTAAGTTGAATTTTGCCTTTAGTGATTTACAAACAATACTGTATCATCTCTTTTGAGCGGCTATATATATATATAACATAAAGTCCCCTCAAAGAAAAACATCCCAGAGCTGTGCTGTAGAGTTGCCCCTTCCCCTCCCTACGCTCTAGAGGTGTCCCCCCTTAGGGCAACTTTTTCACATAAGCTTAAGTGCTGGGCACCCAGGATATCATGGTTAGGAACCTTTGGGCTCCTTGTAATTTTTTTTCAGACCACAGCCTTAATGCCAATACTGATTAAATAGCTCTATATACTCACCGTTTCTTGAAGTGTTACTTTGTAATGGGCACATTCTGCCACTAAAGTATCTTTCTGTGCTTGAACATCCTCAAACTTTTTGGTAAGATCTTCCAACTGAAATGAAGAAATGATAAGCAGACTGAGCAACGTACATTCTACAAACTAACACATCTGTTGAACAGGTTAGAAATGGTTTTTTGCAAGTGTGTAAAGTCACTTTGTCAACAAAGAGAAGATCCTTAAGGACAGGGATTCACTTACTTAATCTGAACTTGATCTTAAAGGAAAAATTTATTTTGTAACAAAGGGTTCTGAAAACTCTTCAATTACTTGATTGATTGATTGATCAATCAATCAATCAATTGATCACAGTATTACTGTGTCTAGACTTGCAGTCTGCTGCTAATATTGGGGAAGGTTAAAATTCATAATATACACTAATATTATTGACAATGAAAAGGTAATCAAAAATCTGATACATTTTTTTTTATTCCAGCACTTACTGCACAGATGTGGCACTAGCTCTGAAAGACATCCCACACGGCTAAAAACATGGAAAAAACACATAATCATTTCTCCAGTTACTCACCTCTTGACTGTCACAGGTAGACTGTGATGCTTGTTTCTCAAACTCACCAAGCCACTTTCTGTAAGGCTGCATAAATAAACAAAAAACAAACAACATTGTGAGTAATGTTAGAAATAAACTGCTTCACTGACTTCTCTTTGTCATTGATAACTAAGAAAAAGAAAACATTTGCAATGTGTCTTTTGAGTCATATTTCCAGAGGAAGTTTGGGAGAATGAGAAATGCTGAGGGAATATGAGTCACAAGCAAGTGTCTGCGCAGCTCTTTTAAGTTATCCCAAACTTTCACACCTGTTTCTATAACTCAAAAAATAGAAAATGTTCTTGACTTCAATGAGAAAACAATGGGAGAAAAAGAAAGTTAAATTACTCAATTTATTTTACATTATAAAAATGCCAAGTCTCTTTGTTCACACCATCATTGCGTCAACATCTCATCTAAGTCCTGTCTTTCTAGGCACTTACTAGTTAGAGGTATGGCTTTTAGCAGGTACTATTTTACTAAGTGTTTTCTAAAACTGTATTAATCTTATCAAGAACTCAGGTGAAAGATAAACCACAACAACCTTTGCCATTAGTTATTGTCAGCATTCAACTCACCAGAGTGGTGTCTATCATGACATTTGGATGAACTCTACAAAGAATGGTCTGTGAACAAAATGCTGACAACATCAGTAAGAAGCAGACACATACAAAAATGATGATACCACAACTCAAGAAGGAAAAAAGGTTCTAGCAACTGTTTTATTAATTACCTTTGTCTCATTTTGTTCTTCATTCAGCAGTGTCTTGTTTTCATCCTGTCAAGAAAATAATGAAAGAACTAGCTTATTTAACATTTAATCACATAACATTGACAAATTATGTTTGAAATGAAAGTGTTAACAGTTAAGTGCCATGGATGGGTGGTTACTTATATTTTAATTTTTCGTCTATGCGAAAGATGATCATTCTAAGACTGCCTGCAGCCTGCAATGTTTAAGGCCCTTTCACACTTGTGATTGTTTTTGCCCATATTTGACACAATTGGTATCTATCTGTCAGTTGGTCAATCAGTCAATCTGTCTGTGTGCCTCTTTGTCTGTCTGTCTGTCAGTCTGTCAGCCTGTCTGTCTGTCTGTCTGTCTGTCAGTCTGTCTGTCTGTCAGCCTGTATGTCTGTCTGTCAGTCTGTCAGTCAGTCAGTCAGTCAGTCAGTCTGTCTGACAGTCTGTCAGCCTGTCTGTCTGTCTGTTAGTCTGTCAGCCTGTATGTCTGTCTGTCAGTCTGTCTGTCAGCCTGTCTGTCTGTCAAACTAAAAGGATCTCAGTGGAGCTGGAATTTCAAACCTCCTCAGAATTTGTCAAATTTGCCATAAATATACCTTGACGCCTTGCACAGCAGTCTTGATTTTGTTGTTCAAATTTTTTTCCATTCCTGACAATGCATCCATTGCCTTCCAGTTCTTCTCGCGCAATTCCTAAAATAACAAACACAAGTGAAACAAAAATTTAGAAATCTATTGACTTATTCAAAATAATATAAAATAATTATTGCAGTTCTTCTTTGGTGGCTTACTCCTCTAATCTATGGTATTTTGAGAAGCCATAATTAATGATTAAGAGCCTACTGCTCACAAAATACCTTAGCTTGTTCATTACCTTATATATTACGATACAAGTAACAAGCACTAATATTTACATTGTTCTTTTCCTTTTGTTGTTGTAGAACTTTTTCTAGTTTATTAAATTCTTCTTTTTTATCCTTGAGTTCTTCTTGGAGTTTTTCTATCGTGTCTTCTCTCTCCTTCAACCTGAAATGAAATAATAACCAGACCTACTTTCAGTTTTAATGTAATTTAATCCTATCAATAATACCACAGATCTAGTCAACTACTTACACATCATTCTGTCCATTAGCAACACTCTCGCTTGCCACCTGAGGAGCAAATTCACCAGAATATTTCAGTTACTGGTCAAAAATTAAACTTCCCTTAATAATGATTTACACATGTTAGGTTTTGTTAATAGTGTTTGCATTTTAAACACTTCACTTTTCTAGCAATCTACCTAACGTGGGAAAAATCCTGAGTATCTATGATGGCAGTAGGTTGTAAAGACATGAACAGGTAATGACTTCACGACACATCAGGATAAGAAGAAGGAAACCTCAAGCATGCACACAAAATGCTGAACTGCATAACATAACTGTATGCAATTTTTGCATGAATTAATGAAGAACAAGAGAACACGAACTCCATAACCTGATTTCAAAACAAGTTAACAGGAAGTGGTTACTTTCACCAAATAAGGTGGTAAAGTTAATTTCAGTCCTTGGGATCAGAGAGGTCAGGAGACTTGTTAGAACCAATGCTTAAGTACTAATAGCATGAAGTATCTAAAAGTATCGACACTTCTCCCAGGATGGGATGCTAGTCCATAGCAAGGTTACATATACCTGTTCTAGCATTATATTTTTAGGTTGCCCCCAGCAATCCACTGGTACCTATTTATACTTCTGGGTAAATAAGGGCACTGTCGGAGTAAAGTGTTTTGCCAAGGTAAAGTGAACTCAAGGTCTCAATGGGTTATAGATGGACAGAAAAACCACTATCTTGGTCCAAGATCTTGGACACAACTTTGCTACCTCCGGTATAACCATGAATGCCTAAAAGCACATTGTATGTATTAACTTTGTAAATTAATATTGTTAACAAGTTTTTGAGAGTGAAATCTATTAGTGACTGGATGACATTATGAATGAAAGAATTTAAGAGATGTTAATATTGTTAAGTGAGTGGCAGAAGGTCGGCAATACCTTGGCTGCCTCAACAGCCTTATTTATTTGTGCCTGAGTATTTTTCTCGGCGTCATTTAAGGCTTCCATAGCTTTCCAGTTCTTCTTACGGAGGTCCTAAGTTACAAAAGAACAAGTGCTGTATTGTATTAAACCTTCAATACAATTCAGAGATCATACCAAAGGTCTGTTCCATTTAACCCCCTCAGACCCAAGATCACAACAGCAATTCTCCATAGCAAAGGCTGTGCCTTTCTTTCCAGACTGCACTGTTCTCTGTTCTCTTCACCTATTTGCTTCACTATGTAATGATAATTGTACGGAGAAATTGCAGGTTGATGAGTCTTGGGAATTTAAGGGTAAAGCATGGGAAACCAAAATTAAATCAGAGGAAGGAGATAGAAACAGAAAGACCGAAAAAAAGTAATTTGTGAAAGGAACAAGTGTTCATTACAACAACATACATGGTGATTTGAGTTAAGGGAACCAGACAGGTCAGTGAAAACTTACATTTGGTTGATTATGAACTATAAAAAATCCCATTACTGATAGAGTAGAGTGTAAGAAGGGATTTCAAACACAGGTAGTTTTAGGTATATGAAATACCACCAACACTTTATTAGAAAAGGGGAGTTCAGGATTGTCACAAAGTTTTGAAAGAGGAAGTTTACTGTTGGAGTGGATGGTTGACTTTGCTATCTGTTTCTGGAGGATCAAACAAATATCATGAAGTAGATGGTGATGATGACTTTCCCTGGCAGCCAGCTACCCTGGAGTTGTGGAATTTTTATGGTACACATGCTTTGCTCAAATCCAAATGAGTTTTCAAAATAGCATTGCCTATTGGAGGTAAGAAAATAGAACTTCTTACATTATTCTTGTTCTTTTGCTCATCTAACAGGCTTCTAAGACTGGCAATTTCCTCATCTTTCTTGAGCACATTGCCGTGCAACTCCGCAATGACATCTTCTTTAACCTTTAACCTACAATTCATGAAAATGAAGTGAATTGCATGTTCACATAATCTTACATCTATATAAGCAAGTAAACTACTTTGAACTACTAGTGATGACTATCAGTAGCTGAGTTCATCTAGAAACTCTATGGATTATGATCAGGTATACACCAGAACTGATGATCAGGGATGACAAAACGTTTTGAAAATAAGTGGCATTATTCCAAAAGCACATGTTTTACAAAAGAACAGTACATCCTTTTCTGAAGAATCAGGCAAACTAGCAGAGTAACTGGCCAAGTTCATGAAGTGGATGTTGATTATTTCCAGCAGCTGCCCACTTTCGACACCCTTGGATTAAAGAAATTTACTAATTACAACTACTTACGCATCTTGATGGATCTTGGAAGACACATCAGGTTCTTTGCCATTCTATAACACAAACGTCCATCAGAAACAGGTCACCATGATCAAAACAACAAAAAAAGCAAATAATTGAAGTTAGCTAGCTTAATTAAGACACCAGTTACTAACGGGATGGTTTAGCGGCTACGAGCATTGTTACTTCCTTGGCATTTTGTCAGCTGCTAACATCTAGCACAACCCGGTCATATTCCATCCATCTTTGGGTTAAATGTTGTAAACAAGACTCAAGGGCCCTGCCTAGAGCTAAGCATGATCATCTGAATTCACAGTCCAGTGTATTAACCACTGCTTCTCTTCTTCCGACTACTGTGCTTCTCGCAGACTTCTTGAACTCTAAGCAAGCCTTACCTCAGCTGGGGCAGCACTGCTAACATGATTGCTGACAGAGGTTTGCACACTTTCCTTTGCCAATCTAAGTTCTTCTTGAAGAACCTGCATTGCAGTGAAGAAAGGTCATTTGAAAACATTCACTCATCTTAATGGATCGAGTATAATCACACACAAACTAAGAAACAAGCAACTAGAGTAATTTGTTGGAGTCACTTTGAGGGCAGTTAATTCATTCAGAAAGTAGGTCAATTTTGGTAGCTGAAGCAAATAACACCTTCTGGAGAGGTACACCATCAGAAATGGGGGGTGACCAAGGTTTGTCAGAACCAGGGCTGACATTTAAGTTTTGAGTCAGCTGTAGCCTTGATCTTCACACCCATAACAAACTTGTTACTTTGTGGTTGAATTGTACCAAAAACAGACCCACAACATCAAGGGCCTGTCAAGCATACCCAGCCATGACAAATGTTCAGGGTTACATTTCTTAATGACAGCCCTGAGAACAAAGTCATTACAAGTTGCAGTATTCACTGATTCATACAAAACAACAAACACAAGCTACATTCCTGCAGCTATGAGCAGTGTTAAAAAATCATGGCCAGGATATACCTGTATCTCCTTATCTTTCTGCATCTGGATCACTTGCGAGTCCTTCAACTGATTTTCAACATCAGTGAACATCTTTTGCAGTTCAGAAATCCTTGCCGTTGCCTCTTGAAGTTTAGCAGTCAAAGAATTCATAGCATCAGCTTGATTTGTGTCGGCAGCAGCTAATTCGTTCAGACGATTGTTCAACTCTGCTGTTTTAGCCTCTTCTGTCCTAAGTACCTGTGCAGTGGTGTTGAGATCTTTTTGTAACGCGCTATTTCTAGCCTGAGACTTGTGAAGCTCTTCATTTACTTCAGCCAGACGCTTTGACAACGCATTATCTGCTTCTTTCTGTCCAATAAAACAACAACAAAAAGTGCACACCAAGTTACATTTGACGCAAAAAACATTCCAATAGGCAACATGAGGTATTGTAAAGGGTTGCTCCTAATATAGCCTAAATGGAAATAGCGGAAAGGTGCTGAACAGATTTCTTATTCTTTCATTTACATTGCATTAAAAAAATTACATTAATTATATATATGCAACAAACTTGTTAAAAATTACTACAAATCAAAGCAAAAAATATTAAAAGTAATGCTATTCCTCGTTTCGATGTACACAACATCATAAAGAATGAAATATTGCTGTTGATAATAATAGATCTTAACATCTTGTTCAATGCTTCAGCAAACATATCAGCTTGACTGACCATCCAAATAAAAACACCCCTCAAAATAATACACCACCACTAATATTTAACTAAATGGAAATATGTTAAAACAGAGTAGAATATAGACAACACAAGTTTCTTCAGATACTCATTCAGTTATGTCTTCCTTCAGCAAGGGTAAATATTCTCGTGTTATAATTGAACTTGTCCAGATTTATTACTGATAAAAGTGTTGAACAAAGACACTGTTGTCTAGAGTAGGATACATGTAAAATATGTGTTCTCTTGTGTCATACCACACTGTTCTGATGAATGGTCATCTGTCGAACTCTTTCCTCGCTCTGAGTCAACTGCTCTGTTTTGGTGCTCAGCTCTCCCTTTACAAGCCGATATGACTGTTGCAGTTTGGTCAGTTCAGATGTCAGTGATTCTTTGTCTGCAGTTCTGAGGAAAAAACAACAACAAAATATGCCTGCTGCTTACTTAACACTCAAAATATATGTGCTGAATGATTTTAATTGTTTGCCTAAAAAAATGCTGAGCCTCAATAGTATGACTGTCACTGTTACCTTTGACATGGCTGAGCTGACATACCACAAAGATTCAATTTCATGCACGCGTCACTCGTGGTACATTTCAAAGCTTAAGGGAGGGTACCTCCTAGAGACAAAGCTCTTATCAGGGTCGGGTGCTTATTTGTCTTTTGGCCTGACACCCATTCACGACAGCTGTTTGTTAATAGGTATATGAAGTAAGCTGTTCAGAAGGAAGGTGAACTATGGACAGAGGGTTTTTTCTTTCAAGGACAGATGATCTCAAATGTACTCCCAGGACTGATGGAGTTGTTATTGAAAAATGATTGGGTAGGCTTACATACATGTAACAGGGCCAAACTATTAGTAGATAAAAACCGGGGGTGTTGAGGGGGGGTGGCTGGAATGGGGGCACTTATTTATATACCATGGTGGTATCTTTTAGGAAAGCACTCACTGATATAGCTACAGTCAGAACAACTTGAACTTACAAAGTGATTGTTCTCTCCCTGTGCAAACAATCACTGATCAGTGATGCTTGACTTATGTTAGGCACACATGAATCATTATAAAAAGATAAAAAATACTAAACTTACAGTTGTGCTGCTCTCATGGATGCATTCTTCAGCTGAGCATTTTCCTAAGTACAGTTATAATAAAGAGAAAAAGGTGAGCAAAGGAAACAACACATTTCCTCATGAATGAGGTTATGGCTTTACAGCTACCTGTACTTCACATCACTTGCTATACCTACAAAAGTAAGAAAGATAGCAAGGTAGAAGGTCAGGAAGGGGATAGGGGGGAGAGAGAGTGGGTACAGCAGAGACTGGAAGGGAAGAAAAAACAGTAAAGATCAAGAGATGATAGAGAGTGAGGGAGAGAGATAAGAAAGGGGAGGTTACATGTACTTACAATGTTAATGTATGCCTATGCAAAACTGGTGAACAAGCTGAATCAGAACATTTATATGAGAGGCAAATACTTCTCCAGGACACAATATAAGGCATGTTTTTGGTATTCAGTTTATTTATCAATTTTTGTACCTCCTGAAGACGCTGTATATTGCCCACATTTGATGATGCCACCACATCCTGCAACTGATGCATCTGAGCTTGCAAAGTTTGAACCTCTAAAGCATGGCTTTCATGAGAAGCCTGCATTCGTGCTTGAAGAGCTTGGATCTCTTTAGCCTACCGGGAAAGACATTTTTTACACCCAGTTACATACACTGAGAGAAGATTTCACATTGCAACATTTACAAAGATAATGAAAGGATATAGAAAGGTGAAGTAGCCTTAAGGTAACTTGATAAGACTGTCTGCAAATTGTGTGGTCATGGGTATGGGTCAACAGAGAATTTAAAGCAACACTAGGAGCCAAAAGATATAATATTATTTACAACAAAGGAAACCTAATGATTGTCTTACTTACTAGTGCACAGAAGCTGTTAAAGTGATGTTACCAAGTATTACCACTTGCACAAGGGTTACTCTCAAATTGAAAAAGTTGGGCAAACACTTTCAAATTTTGCCCTTGTGTCTTACAGTTTCCTTTCCGGAAGTGGAGAATGATCATCGCAGTAAATTTTCCAATTTAAGCAATTGGAAAGAAGAAGCCTGAAAAAATCAGGGCGTCAACGGGATTCGAACCCATGACCTCCGCGATACCGGTGCGATGCTCTACCAACTGAGCTATGAAGCCACACATTGGGAGCGAGGTCAATTTATCGAGTTCATATCTTCCCGTGAGGAGTGAAATGATGTTAAGTTTATATGAAATAATTCATATATGAACTGCGGTTGTAGATGAAAGTGGAGAATGATCATCGCAGTAAATTCTTTCCAATTGCTTAAATGGGAAAATTTACTGCGATGATCATTCTCCACTTTCATCTACAACCGCAGTTCATATATGAATTATGTCATATAAACTTAACATCAGGTTCCTTTCACTTCTGTAATTTAATATCTTCACCTTGGTGCCCTAAGTGTATTTTGCATATAACGGAAGGTACTTGATTATAATTTTAGTATGTTGACTACAAATACAAGAGAATTCTGTGAAGATTCCCCTTCAAAACATCAGAGCATATTATTACCTGAGCAGTGATTTTGTTGTTGGCATTAGTTTGCTGACTTTTAAGTTTCTGTCTCTCTTGCTGAAGATCATCCCTTCAAAACAAAATAAGCATTTTCATACGTCGCCCATTCTTCTCCCTGTATGGTTCAAATTGAAGGTGACAAACAGCACTGATACTACTCCTGTATGGAATGTTCATGTACTACATGTTCAACGCCCACAGCATTTTATGAAGTGGTCATGACAATTTTTCAGAACACGGTTAATTACACTTGGACAAGGAGAGCTACAGTGTATGCTACATTTGACAGTTAAGTGTTCTGGACCTGTAAATTAAGAGTCCTGTGGATTAGCTATTATATTTGATTTCATTTTTGTAACTTTTCCGTAAGGTTCTCTGTTTATATTGTTTGTCCTTCAGTTTTGAGCTTGAGTAATCTCAAACTACACAAAACATAAGCAGTGGAAAAAAATTTATAGAAGAAAAATTGTTACCCCGGTAAACTTTTAATCCTGGGTTAGTGTTAACTGGCTTTAGAACAAACAGGCCCAGTAAACTAACCCTTTAGCCATCCAAAGCAACTCCCAGCAAACCTCACCACTTAAGAGGCTGTCCGTGTAAGAACCAACCACTCGATTTTCGGCCGGAAACAGAATTTCTTCAAATTTTCTGTGTGAGACAGTTAGTCCATATGATAAACAAAAATAGCAATAATTTGGCTTTAAGTGCTATTTTTCAATATTTCTGGCGACGATTTCCGAGTACGGTCCAAAACCGTAAAAAACGTTTTGTTTCGAGTCAAAGTTAGGTGTTGCGCTGAAGGAGCTGAAAATTTCCGCTTTTACTCAAATACAATAAAACTTACAGATAATTTTATTTCATGTTTTTTCTTTCGATTAACGGTAAAATATTTAAAATCAGGCTCAAGAACAATTAATTATGATGTTTTGAAAATCGAGTGGTCGGTTCTTACACGGACAGCCTCTTAATAAGGTTTAAATGACACTTGTATTATTATTATGTGGTTAAAATGCATGTCACTGTTCTTATCACAGGGAGCATATAATCTAGTTGAGTAGGATAGGAGTAAAAAAAAAAAGAATAAAAAGATTGAATAGTTTACCTTTGTCTCCTGTTATCATCTTGTACATGAATTTTTTTTGCAAGATGCAAAGGCCTACGTACAAGTTAGTGCAAGTGTTCTGTTTGGCATATGGGTGGCAGCTTCCTGGTAAGTTTGCGTAAGAGATGACAACAGGAGAAAGGTATTAAAACTGCTCATTTTTATCATTTCATTATTTAAGCTCTCCTACGCAGTTACACTGTATGCTCCTTGTCTTCCTACCTCAGCTCCCTTAACTTAGTAGCAGCATTTTGAGATTGCTGACGTTCTGAAAAGACAAAAAAACAATTTTAAAATTTTCCAAGACTAATAAAATTTGTAACTATGTAAGGTTTCAAACTATATTTGGAATTTAGGATTGCCTTCTAACATTGCCACTTGATGGTGTTTACTTTCTTTGTTGCAGTTTTTCTATCATTTAGCCCTCAGGATTTTTTCAAACAAATCCTTTCAAACTGACACCATGTTTTAATACTCATACATTGATAAACTGATGTCTAAACAGGCCTGATCTCTCAGATTAATGTTCCAAGACCAACTTCTTATTTCATTATCAACTTCACTTTCTGTAAGAAAAAATGTCTGAATCATCAGAAGTGGAAGGTTCATTGAAGCTTTCTCCTTGTAACTTCCGCAACTGACTTTCAGGCCAGTGCTTTATCCCATGCGTATAACCACAGAACTATATTTACACAGCATCTGTAGCTAAGATCATGGGAATTGCAATAAAGTTTCAAATGACATTTCAAATGCCGTAAAGCCCTGTTTACTGATGGCCCAGCTACTGTGCTTATGGTAGCAGTACTCTAACTCCACATACCTTCTAATATCTGACTCTCTTTTTCCTGGAGCTGTTTTTTCAATACCTCTACAGTGTCACCTTTTGAGGAAGACTGTTGTAAAAACAGCAAAAGCAACAAATCAACAAAGTCCTGTAACCCCAAACTGCTAACGCAGTTTAACATGCATTATCAAACATACTCTAATTCTCCTATTAATTTTAGAGGTTGTCCAAATTGATCAGTCAGTTTGGTTCTACGAAACTTGCCATTCCATCTTGACAAATCCCTTCATTACCATACTTCTCATCAGCAGATTTCACATGTGTTGGTGATTGGGGAAAGGAAATGAAAATGGTAAGGGCCATTCTTCTTGGTTAACCCCCCTTGATTGGAAAATGTCAGTAGTATAGCAGCTCTCGTAAGCTTGAAATTCTATTTGTCATCATTGCAGCAGCTGATATTGTTAGGGGGCATTGTTTTTGTTGTTTGTTCTATTGTCCTCTCAAAGGGTTTCAAGCCATTCATGTGAGACCTTGCAAGAGCACTAACATGACCTGAAAATGTCGTTGTTGTTCAATTTTCCTTGGTTAGTCTGACATAATAGAAAGCACCCAAGATCTAAATGCACAACTGAACCTTAGCATTCCACATTGGCCACTGGGGCAGAATTAACTAAATGATGAATAGGGGTGGGCAAACACGAAACTAGATGATGTCCTGGCCATTGTAAAGAGGTGATAATTACTAGAGATTTCACTGTGACGTCTATTAGCAAAACTTGCTGCAGTTAGAAGAAAGAAAGAAAACTAGTTATGGATGATAAGAATAAGTGAAGTTTAAACTGAATATTTATTTTGTTCTTTCCCTGTCCAGACACTTTGTGGCATCATACCTTTTTCCACTGGCTATTATCTCCTTGTTTGTTCAACAAAACGTCAATCAAAGCTTGAATTTCCACTGAGTTGAGGTTAGAAGATGTCACCATCTCCATAAGACGTTTAGAACTCACATCACCTAGGTGAGCAATCCAACACAATAAAGACATATTACTCAAGTCAAAGTTTTGACAGCAGTCTGATACAACCTTGTATGAGTTTTAGAATAAACACAACTGTGTAAGACTGACTGTCAGTACATGATTCGAGTGTTAGCGCTACACATTGTTTTCCATCAAAATAAACAACCTTCTGCAAGCATGAGGAATATTTCTGGTTTGCCAGAGAAATAAGTAATATAGCCATGATATTATGTACATCATTGATTTTTAAGTACTAGAAAACTTAGATGGACTAAAATATTTTTGTATAATTCAGTGCTAAGAAAAAAATCTTCTGACAAAACATGTAACAAATTTCTTGAAACAATTGCTTCAATTCAGGAAAAAATGTATTTCATATTTCACCTCATTAATATCTTGGAGTTAACCATGTTAACCATGTTTTTGTTTTTTGTTTTCAACAACAAAAAAAATACTTCACAAAGAAAAACTAAAAATTTAAACTATAAAACTCTAAACCGTTTGGAAAAGTTTTACAACAATTATTTACAATGATGTTATTGATACACATTTTACAACCGCAGGAGACATACAATTATTTATTCATTGCACAACTTCAGCAATATGGAAAACAATGTACATTTTGAGTTGTTAAAATACGGTTTATTGCAACTAATGAATTTTCTATTGTACAGTCATTATGACTTTTCTTTTAAACGAAAAAACTTCATAAAGGACATCATTCGTTATTTACACCGCAAAAAGGCTGGTTAAATGTTATTCAAGAGGTGGGTTCTTGTATATCCAAAAAGGGGATGGAAAATTAAACAATTACAAAAATACACGTACATGTATAGTTGTATATCGATAGTTCAACAATTTCAAAATTGGAAGACCTGGGAGTTAGAAAGTAATGTACCCTCATTTAACGTTTTTGCTCGTCTCAACAATTTCAAATCGTTTCAGAAAACAAGAGATATTGCACAGAGATGTTTATTTTCTGCCATTAAACGTTAACATCCGCGAAACAACCAACAATTTGACTGAATAATTTATTCATTCAAATAAAACGATATTTGAAGACACTATCCTTGAAATCTCGAGTTTTCGCGTGTAATCCAATAAATCTTACGTAATGATCGGATTGATCTTTGCCCATCATAATAAATATCTTCTCTTTTACCACAATCTCTCGCGATCTGCCACGTTGACTTTTCATCCGTTCAAGTGCACAACTTTGATTTAAATTCAGACTATCGACCATTTGAAAAGGAAATCTTCACTTCCGCTGTGAGACGAGCAATAAAAATTATCAACGCCGATAAAATGGATCGACTTCGTCGCTAGACGAATTAGAAAAAGGTTTGGAAATAGGATAGAAATCTACGACGGGAAAATATTATACGACACCATAACATGCAGTCAAATCTAAGCTCACCTTGTTGAATAGGTCCCTTGTCCTTGGTAATTTTGGCTTTAGCCTTCGTCTTCTTGCCTGAAGTTGCTGTTCCGTTGTTTTCGGGAAATTTCTGCCCCTCAATTTCGAAATCCACAGGTTTGTCTGGCTCGCTTTCCACTGAGGCGACAACATCAACTTCAGTAACAACTTCTTCCACGTCCTCACGTGGCCTTTCGAATGCATGGCTTTCGGTCACGGAAACAACCTCCTCTTTTGGAACATTTTTCTTTGCCTTCTTTTTCCCTTGGCGCTCTTTTAAGACACCAGAGCTTGGCTTTTCTTCAGCGAGTGGTATATTCTCATCAGTGCGCATTCCAGGACGATCTTTGGAATATTCATCTGATGGAGGAAAGCCTTCATCGTCCGCATTCGAAGCGCTTGCCTCGATCGCCTCTTCGACTTGAGGCGATGAAATTTCCTCCAGTACTTCTCCCTCATCTGAATACTTTTTCTTGCCCTTTCCCACTTTCTTCCGTTGCTTTACGGGCTTTGCAGAAGCGGTGCGCGCCAGATAGGCCTCTTGTTCAGAGCGCTGCGCCGCCAGTACATCCTCGTATTTTTCCTCGCGAGTTGCAAACAGAAGTAAGAGAAGTGCAGAAAGTACGAGGGCTACGACCACGGCAATGATTGCCAGAGTTGTAGGATCGAGAGGCTGCATCTTGATGCCCAAAAGAGCCCTTTAGCGAAGGAAGAACACGCACAGTTTCGGCTCAAAGCTAACCCTTTCTCAGGAAGAACTACCGCCGACTTTCAGGAACAGAAAAGTCCAAGGAAAGTTCTTCTCAAACAGAGAGCATGCGTACAATATTGATTGACACGTGAAAAAGATCTCGACCAATGAACATTCAGCACGCCACCGGAAGTACGTAACGATCAGCTGTATAGACGAACGAAGTAACTGTATCCACGACAACTTAGCGTACAGAAAAACACAAATTTTGATTTTCAAATAAATCTGTATTTCTGTTTGAGTTATTTCTGCGGGATCTATCAAGGACATAAATGTGAATTTATAATTCTTGAAGGGTGTCAAGCCATAACCCCCAACTTTAACTGTATTTTATTGATAAGCCGGCCGCTTGTAATCTAATTTTCATTTTGTAAGAAAGCGGCCGGCTTATCAATATGCGAACGTACTCGTATAATTGAAATGGCATTTCATATAATTGAAACATCAGCGAGACGTGAGGTAAAGTCAACTCTGGAGCCCTCGATCTGGAGCGGGGGTACCAAACTAAAAAAAATCTGCAGTGAGGAGTGCCCCCTTATTTATTGCAGGCGGGAAATTATTAATTACCCTCGGAAATCCGGAATGCCTTAGTGGCTGCATTTTTTGAAAAGCACATGTATAAATGACTTTTTTGAACGATCTAAGCGGCTTCAGTTGCTACCGAGTTATTTTAGCCTAGCCCAGCCTCAAATACAGACTGTGACCTCAACATAATTTCGCCAAGGCGCCTAATTTTGTTTCTGCTTTCTGAAGAAAAAAATCTTGATAAAAATGGCAAAGGGATTTTCTGGAAGCTGAGCCGCCATGTCACTCCTACCTCGGCTCACAAAACCCCCGCAGTTCTCCTCTCAAAAACAAAAACAAAAAATAGTGAACAAGTGTCTGGGAAAGAAGTAAAAAGAAGCATTTCTGACGGTAGATGCTTTACTATCTTCCATGGGACAATTTTCCAAACAATCTCTGAAATTTCCTGTTGTTTTGGCTAAATGGTAACTGACTCCTGGCATTAGCCGGATACTCTTTTGTTTTCTCCCAGGAGGGCATGACATCGTAGGTCATAGTTGTCATACTGCTCACTATAAAGGCCGTTCAAAAACGAAATGAGGAAAATGACCAAGACGTACGTTCAACAGTGGAAGAGTTGTCTTTTTTTCATGTTAATGTGACAGCAGTTACACACCAGCTCTCTCTTGTTCGAAGAAACCTTCTCAGTAGTGTATCCGATTATACGCGGGCTTCGTGGCGAGCCGCAAATGCAAAGCGCGCGGTGCACGCGGACGACAGAGAAGGAAGAGGGCACTGGGGAGAGCTCTTTTCTATTGAAGCTCCAAATTCACATGCAGAGTTCCACACGAAGCAAGAAACAAAACGTACACTTTCTGTGGGATGCTGCCGCAGTGCCAGCCTTGCAGTTAGGTTTCGTCACCCTATTCGCTGGAGGGGCAAGCAGGAGCTTTTCACCAATCACAATTTAAGATTGACCAGAAATATCAAGATTACCCGAATTTCCAATATTACCGTAAGGTTTGTTAACTTTAATTTCCGAAGATATTTGAGAGCTTGGCTCACATGCTAGCCGTTTTAGGAGCATTCTCGTCCTCAGAAGCCGCGCTCCTTTTGGTCTGAGCATGCGCAGAGTACTCGTTTCATAATGTCAGCCAATCAGATTTACCAGATTTGACGGGTACTCCGTGAATCACGGACTTCCGGTGTTGGACCGGCCCAGAGATCGCGATTCTTGGTGCTGACCAGGAGGTGCTGACCAAAAGGAGCGCGGCCTCTGGAGACGAGAATGTTTTGGAGGGGGTAACGCAAGGAATGCGGGCTCACAAAACGCCTGAAAATCGAGCCAATGTAACTAGCCAACCAAGCCAGCCCCCTCCCCAAATCCACCCCTGTATTGGGGTTAGCAATGTCATACCAAACGAGAGGGGTCGGTGGACAAGACAATCTCATTATTTTGTAACATTGTGGATTGAAAAGTTTATATCAGATAAATATAAAATTTTTCTTGTGAAAATTTAATGACTTAACTTAAATGTTTTGCTCATATAGAAAAAACAATGCTTGGTACATTGCTCATTGTTATTCATGTCCCAGGGATATTGGTATTTGAACAGTTAATGTCGTAGTTTCAACAGAACTTTTGGTGTTTACAGAGGTTATCTTTTTTCTATTTTTCAATCAAATGTGAGAAGTGAAACAGTGAAAACAAGGCTCTAATAACAAAAAGAAAGAAAACCTCTGGGGTCAGTGTAGGAAACTAAAAACTTCAAATGTCAAGGGAGTGTTGCCCTGGGGGGGGGGGGGGGGGTACATTGAGGTTTCAAAGTGATCAGGACATACGCAAACCAATATACACTAAGTAAACCAGAAACGCTCATGAAAAGAAACTATAACAATATCAGGTTATCACTAAATCCTTCAATTATATTAATTCAATTATTCTTTTCCTCTGGCTTAATTAAAATTATGTCGTGAATATTGTAGCTCTACAGTCTTTGGAAAAAAGTTCTTCAACAATGTTTCTGAACACTAATAAGTTTCAAAAAACTAATATATTGTATTTGTTAAAATACCCTTTGATCTTTGACCAAAGATCTACCTCAGTGAGTACTCTACTACAATCAAAAATGGCATCGATAACAAACTTTACTAACATTACTGGTTACTTTTGGCTTCTATAACAGGTTGAAAACTTCTATGGCCAGGTCTACATGCAAGTTACATGAACTAATTACTTCAAAAGGTACACTAAACAAAACAGCCTACTCCAGTTATAAAATGAAATGTATAAAGCATGCATTTTCATATACAGCAAAATTAGAAAAAACTGAGCATTGCTTTGTTGCAGGTGAACTCAGCTTGAAAGAAGTGCTGATAAACAAGGCACTTCCCTTCTTCACCGAATTCAACCAGCACTCTATCCAATTCCATCAGCACTCTATCCAATTCTCAGTGCTTTGTAAAACAGCAACACCTTTCTAATAAACATGCCCTTTCCCCACTTGCTTGAAGCTGTTGTAAAGTACTGAAGCTTTTCCTTAGGTTTTAGATGATAACAAGATTTTTTTCTGGAAATATATTTTTATCTTGCAATTTATTAATGAACTTTCAAAACATTTGCTTCTTGAGCAAAGTCTCCATGTTAATGCAAGACTAATGCAGCTTCTGTGGAATTCTGATTCCTCAAACCTATGAGCCTTTTAGTAACTCAAACTAAAAGTTGTTTCCTGCCCCATTGGTTGAACACTTTACTTTTACATCTGATTTCTCGAACTGTGATTTTTTAAACCAATATTAATTGTTTTCCTTAGAGGTTTGAAAAAGTTGGGACTCTACTGTACATATAAAACATACTAAATGCAGCCCCCAGCCTTTGCCACCTTGGATTTTGTAAACTGGGTTTTCTGACAAGGGTATGCTCACTCCAAAACACTTGTGTCTTGTTGAGTTTTCATTATCTGCCTAGCCTGCATGAACAGAGGTTTCTTGTTCACAAACCGAGTTCTTCACCTGCGTATTTATATTTAGAAACAATTTCTGATAAATTATCAGTTCTGGCCAGCTGCACAGAAGCACCAAATTTGTTACCATTTTTTACTGCTTTACCACTTGAATGCTTTTTGTCATTTTGCAAACAATTTGCTTGGCTAGCCTTGACTGGATTAGCTCCAAAATTAGTGTTTTGTATGAAACAGAAGTATGTACTGGTACTAAAAATTGCAGAATCTCAAGTGTTAATCATTTTTTTCATGCAATATTACCCCTTGAGAAGATACCAATTTCTCCTTAATTCCTTCCATACATTTTATATCATTCTTCACTGGGAAAGATGAATAAAAGTGGTAAATATTTTTCCCTAAGTTCATCAACCCCTTAATACATACTAGTTATGCAACACTTTTGAAAGGTGTAATATGGAATAATCCTACAAACCACTTGTATTTTCTTGGTATACACACAAGCCTTTAGGCCAGTGTGTATACCAAGAAAATACAAGTGACAAGTGGGATATTTCATGGTATACCACGAGAGAGCATTGCATAACTATTTTATACCATGCCTTAGAAATACAGTGACCAACACAATCAATGCGACATACGCGCAGCGTATGATGGGAAGGTAGGATGCAATACTGTCAAATGTACAATGGCTTTCCTGTACTCTGATAGGCTGTATTTTCTATGGCAAGGTATAAATTGTAATATGCCTGTCTTGATTTGTTAAAATATGATACAAATGTCAATAAAATGACACACTTCAAAAAATTTCATCACCACCATCAGACTCAATGTAAAGATTGTCAGAATCATTCGGGGAATCCCATCCAAAGAAACTTGAGCTATCACTGTCACTAGAGTAATACCAATCTCCTTCTTCACTATCAAAACCATCTCCAAAGAAAACCTCTGGGCAACCCTCTTTTGGCATTCTTTGCAAAATCAGTGCAGGAAGTTTCATAGTGCAGAGGGTAAATGAAACTACTTTGTCACTTGGACCAAGACTCTTGACCTTCTGCCACTTTTTTGACCGTATGCTGTATTTCAAAGCATCACAGGAATAATCTGTTGTACCAAGCTGAAGAGGAACAGTAACCTGGTTTCTGACAATGATGACATTGTTGACTCCACTATGAGGGTAAGGCAGTTGTGCAATGGCTTCCCATTCATCTGTGATTGGAGAATACACTTCACAGCTTGAAGTTTGGAAACCAGTGTTATCGATTCCTCCAATCACATAGATCTTGCCACTCCAGTAAACACATCCTGGCTCTGACCTTGCTTCATTTAAAGGGGAAACATATGACCACGAATTTCCTACTGGGTTGAATTTTTCAACACTTGGCAGCATTGAATCTCTTTGTTGTTCAAGGGTTGTTCCTCCACCAATAATGAAAATGTGCTTCTCAGTTGCCACACAGCCTGACTTGCATCTAGCTTTGTTAAGTCCTGCACAGAAATTCCACTCATTCATTTCAGGATTGTAACATTCCACTGTGTTGGTACACCCACTTGGTAAATTCCACCCACCAATGTAATACAGTAGCCCATCAAGAGCCACAAGAGATGCCTTTGATCTGGCTTCTTCACAAGGTGCCTTTTCTTTCCACTCAGGCGCCATCTTTACACCTGCTGAAAACTTCAGTTTCTTTGCATCTTCAAAACATGCTGCATTCACCTTTTTTACACTTGCACTGGTCAATTTTTGTCCCCCGACTAAATATACTGTCCGTCCAACTACCGCCACTTGTGGGCCAAACTGAAATAATGATAAGTCTCCAAGAGCCATAACTTGCTTGTTTTTCATATCATAACAAAATGTTTTACGGCAAACTCCAGTGCCAATTCCAATCATGATATCGCGAATCTCTGTGGATGGTCTCAACTGCTGCCCCTTTGCAGATTTAGCACTCTTTGCTTTTCTTGATCTTTTGGTCCCCTTAGTTTTCTTAACTTTCTTAGAGGGAGGAACAGCATGACTATCTGCCACCACCAGTTGTGGTTCTTTGGTCAGCTCTGATTCAAGGAATCCTTTTGGCAGTGAGCCTTGTCGTAGGTGTTTCAGTAGCTCAGGTAAAACAGCCAAACGGCTTGCCTCATGTTTAACCCATTTTAACACACACTGGTAGACTTCCTCCTCCTTTTCTACTTGTATATCATCACTTGATATGAAGTGCACTAATTCCTCCTGCGAAATGGAGACAAATTCTTCACTGTTCACCACAATGGAAAAGTTAAGTTTAATGAAATCCTTTGCCCTTTTTGCAAGTATGTCAGCGCCAAACTGCTCGGCTATCTGCATAATACTAAAGCAATTATCACTGCCCAGCCTTCTGGATAGAACCTCTATACAAGCGTTCTTCACGGGCGTCACAAGTAAGAAGCTTGAATCATTGAGTAAGTCGTGCACATTTTCGTCATTTATGACAATTTCTCGCGTATAGAAATAATCCAAGATAAGTGACATGGATCGAAATGAAACCAACTTCAGGCTCAAAAGTGTTTGATTCGATTCTTTCATTCCACTACTGAACATGGTGTAAAAGAATGGACTGTTTGCTGCCAAAACGCAGCGATGAGTTGCCAACTGTCGACCTTCCACCTCCAAGATCAGATCGCAAAAACCCGCTTCTCCTTCCAGTCTGAATTTGTTTAACACCAAAAGAGCATTACTCTCTCTTCCCTTGTACCTAGTTCCACCTGAAACATAGAGGTCGCACTCTAGTCTCTCTTTGTCTTGTAATTCGAATAGATTCGCCAAACTTTCTTCTTTACTGCTGGCCGCCATAATGGATGGATCGCTTACCCGCAATGAATGATGGGACACAAGGTAGCTTTTTCGCGCGTTTCTTGTGTTTTCCCGCCAAATTGACTTTTTAAGTCCCAGAAGACCTTGCAACCGTGTTGAAGACCAACGCATATTAAAATGACTCTCTTTACCAAGACCCTACGAACAGGGCACTTATTAGGGACAGGGCGCTTATTTCTCTTTTGAGAAACAACCAAATGTTCAAAACACAACTTTAATACGGTATTTTATTGTTGTTATTATTATTATCGTTGTTGTTGTTGTTGTTGTTGTTGTTATTATTATTACCATTATTACCATTATTATTATTATTATTATTATTATTATTATTATTATTATTACAGTAGAAAGAGAAACGAAAAACAGTTCGAGCTGGTTAGCGGGGGGTTTGAGTTATCGGGGTCGATTGAATATTCATCTTGCCATGTTAATAATTGATAGTTTACTGATTTTTGGGCACTTCAGTATACAGTGACAGCTAAAGGCACTGCATGCGGTATGACTCATAAGATCGGGAAATGACTGTCAAATATGTGAACGGTCGGTTGCACTAATTAAAATCAAATTGCTGTGGTGTTAGTTTTGAGTGTTTTTACCGATTACACGACAAGAAAAGCTAGTACGATGACATCCCTGGTGAGTTACGTGAACCAGAATTCCAATTATCGGGGTAAATTTTCATCAAGGGAAACGAAATTTAGTTCGAGTTAGCAGGGAATTCGAGTTATCCGAGTTCGAGTTAATCGAGTTAAAATGACTGAAAAGTGGGGTCAAATCCAAAGGAAATGGGACTTGGTCACTTCGCTGGCCTAGATTCTGTGCGCAAAATATGTAACATAAACCCGACGAAAGTGTTTACATGGGAAAAGAGTTCAACTCGCCCAGGATTACTTTAGTACATCAACATGTCCTCCGTTTCATTGTTTCGGAAGTGAAAATGTTCAATAGCTGTTTCCTCAAAGCCAAGGCGATTCAAGTCGTGTTCGTAAACAGAATAATTGTCATAATTTTGGTAATAAAAGCACGTCAGAGGAAACCGAAAACCACGCGCAATCGGCGAAGAGCAAACCGATCCGGCGGGAAGGAGTCTGGTGAAGAGGCGTCTCGTCTCGAGGCTTCGCCGCTCGATTTCGCGCTCGCGGCTACCCCGTGCGCGCTTGTGCTCCTACGTAAGTCTGCTCGCAGGCTAACAAAGTCTGTGATTTAACAAATACTTTTTTCTAACTGCAGTATTAAAGCTTTAGATCTCAAATTTTACAGACATCATCTCTGCCTCATTGACTTCAAAACTGTTTAATTTATTTTGTTTTTGGATTGAGCTTTTTATAGCCGAGAAATTCGCAATTTCATGTATGTGCCCATACATTCTCTTTAATAAAGTTCCCATATAAGCTCCGTAATTGAACAGATACTTTTTTTCTACCTTGGGAATTAAAGCTATAGATCTGAAATTTAACAGAAATCATCTCTGTATCATTGACTTTAAAACTATCTATTTTGTTTTTGGATTGATTCATTTAGAGGTGAACAATTATCAATTTTGTAAAGCGTCTCTGTGCATAAATGTTAAACAGTTACCAATCAGTGCCTCACGTTTTCGTGCCACGCTACGATAGCTCAGTTGGTGGGTCGCAGGAGTGCAGTATTGGTTTACCACCTTGGAGCCCTGGTCCAAATCCGGCACAAAGGACTTTTTTTCTTTTTTTTTTTTTCCTTTTATTTCTGCTTAGGATGAACAGTGGTTAGATATGTCGTTTTTCAAAACTCCGCCATAGTTTTCTTTCCATTTCCCTCAGTGCGAGGACGCCACGTCAAAAAATAATCATTTTCTCTTGATAACTGACCAAAGTACATCTCAGATTTAAAGTGGATTGATACTGACCACACCATCAAATGCTGCATTATTAAACCAGTGATCCCCTCTCGCTTAAGTTTGTGTTTGTCTAGCCCAGTATCCTAATTGCTGACAAGTTTAATCTTCTTATCAGGAAATCGAAGTATATATAGCCATTTTTAAATGTTGTGACAAGAAACTTATTCTATAAAGCCAGTCATTAGGGGAATCACTCCAGCCGCGCAGTTTTTGAATTTTTAACTTACCGACCATCCTCTAACCTCTTTCTATCTTAGAAGCTTGTATTTAAAATCGATATGAATTCAACACTGAATTCAATATTACTCGTTTTAGGGAGGGATATCTACGATAAGCCCGATGTTTGCCAAAATCAAATAGGCACTGTCACCAAAAAGTTTTGGCAAATACACGTAAAGCTGTTTAGTTACAATCTCAGTGGAAATTTGGTTTGTTAAATAAGTGCATAATCCAGAAAGGATGTTACGGCAAATAAAGAAATATAATCAACGACCACTTAACAATCAGAACTTATATATCTAGTGACGGAAGAAGAGAAAACAGGTGAAAAGATCGTGATTCGATTTACACTTACTGATAAGAATTTTGCACTTATAAGCAAACCAAAGCAATTGCCTGATTTCAAGCCGAAAAGGCGTAGGTACGAGTCTGTAAATTATGGGATTAGCAACTATTGATCCACATAGTCAGAAAGAGTTCAGTACTGGGGTCAAAAGATTCAACACTTTTAAGATTGACATTCATCATATTTTCTAACGTTATGGACAACTTTGAGGCTAATTTGTTGAGTAACGCCTAGTAAAGTAAACAAAGGTTTTTTTTCATTACATACCCTTCCCCTCTCCCAGAGGAAAAAGAAATTGATAAAACAAAGCATAAAAAAATACTGCCACTAACTTGTTTGTACGGTTCTCCGGGTTGGATAAATAAATAACTCAATAAATAAATAAATAAATAAATGGCTTGAATTGTACAGCGTGGTTGAAACTCGCATGTTCAAAATCAATAGAACCAAACGCCGTCAATATACTGTCTTTCGAAGCCAAAATTGATCAAGCCGCCTGTTGCAAATGTCTGAAACACCCTTCACAAGAATCTTACATTTATAGGAACGCAAAGAATGCGGCTTGCACAGGAATTTATTGCACAGGAATTTATTGCACAGGAATGTATCCTGGGCAACTCGTGTCCACGTGACTTTGGTCATATGGAAACCAGGACACACGAATGGACGTTTGGGAGAATGAAAACTGCTGTGGAACTCACAAACTATCACGAGTGTTTCTACAACTCGATAGAAACACGGAGAACAAGTTTTCTATCTTTAAGAAAATTCAGCGACAAAAAAAGAAAACAACTTGTTTACTTTGATTATCACAATGTAAATTCTCTTTGCTCGCGCCATCATTACGTCAGCGCGCGTATCTTTGTTTTGTTTTTCTAATCAACTATGGAAGTGACTAAATTTTCATAAGTAAGAGTCAAATCGTATATTTGCCTACAAACATTGTACAAACCTCTTGAAGGTATTGTGTTTTGATCCACAATGTATAGAAAGAACGCTATTGTCTCTTGATGGCTTCTGCAGCCCGTCATCGTGATGTCAAGAAAACGTGATCCACAATGTATAGAGCGAATGCAAAGTCAAATTCCAGCGGTCAAACCCAACAATTCAACAGCTCATCCGGTTTTCTTTGGCTTGAAGTTTGTGAGAGTTTGAAGCAAAGACGTACAGGAAAGAGATCTAGTTAAAAAGTTTGGATTGGTTTATTAATCTTGCTAACATCTAGAACAATAAAGCAAACTCAAAAAGTTTTCTTTCAAACAATCAGTTACGCTTCCATTGATATTATTTTTTTTTTTCGTCTATTGATATGCAAGTGTTTTTTAACAGGTAATTAAGCCCGCCCACCCACGCGTTAAAAGAACAAGTTGTTCCCTCATAGGTCCGTTGAACTGACGATCTGCTATTGTGTTTCTCAATGAACTACCTTAAAACTGCAATAGTGTTTCTTGGTCGTACCTATTCCGTTCTTGTATAAAACATTTCAAAAATTTTATACAAGAATGGACAATTGCAATCACATAAACTTCAGGCCAATGAAAACCGGATGCACTGTTGGAGTTTTGGGTTTGACTGCTATGACAACCTCGTTCTCAAGGTCTCTCATCTTCGATGTCACGCAATCTCAATAAATTTTCGTATTTCGACATATAGACGAAAGCACAAGGAAAAAAATGGCGACTGGCACATTCAAACATGATTTTAGTACACGAAAACCGTAACAACGCTCCTAAAAAAAATATAGAAAAGTTTTAAAATCTTCAAATCTAGTATGCACAATGGCGTTAGCACAGGGAGAAATATTGCAAAAATATGGCTTCCGTTGTGCCCTATGGGCCGTGTTAAGTTCGCAAGGTATTGTGCTAAAATGTACAGCCGCCATCTTTTTTTCCTAGAAAGGATTGAGCATGCGGCCTTCGCAACAGGAAGCGGTAAAAGACATTCTCGTCCCAAAGCCTCTGTTTCGGCTTTTGGTCACTTGGTCAGTGAAACGGAAGGCGTGTATTGCTTTGTAATTTGCATTTCTGTTGCGCATTCATTTTTCGTCAACCTATGAAAAAGTTCAATTTTTTCGAGGGAGTCCAGAACCACTCGACTCAACCACTGGGGACAACAATGGGTAAAAGAAGGAAGAGAAATATTTCGCCGTTTGCCATTTTCTCACTCGCATCCGTAGGGGTTTAACCCTAGCCCTAAGAATAAGAGGAGAACATTGAAAATCGATCAGTTTCACATCCTATTCAAAAAGAGCTAAAAGCACAGGTGTTCAGAGATGTGCTCAGAGCAGTATGCATGGCCCTGCAACTTTACCCTAGCTCTTTACTACTCGCTTAAAATTAGGTCAAAAAAGATTTTGTGTTATTTAAGGACCTGACATAAAAAAGGGCTCACCTACCATGAATCCCTTGCTATTAGAAAAAAAAATGAGAGAAACCATGCAGATGTGATTTTCTCAGTGCACGAGACTTAACTGGCGGTCTGTCTACTTGTGGTAAGGACCCTACAAACTAGTTCCACCCTCTGTGGACTACTTGGAATAAAAAGACAGAGAATATAATTTAACCAGGCTACAGTTTATTCGTGTCTTACAGATCGTGAAACAAGACTTCTGACAAGCACAGAGGGTAAAAATTTCTTGTCTTGATCGTTATGCAGTAAGATAGAACAGAAGAAAATAACTAGGTCTGATTAATGACATGCGAAAACATTTTGTAAGGTCAATTCCAGCCTTTAAACTGTAGCAAAGAGTGTTCTTAACAAGTCCTTTCGACAAAGTTGAACCGATAAGTCAGGAATGATGTTTTGACGTCTTTAGACGTTTATACCCTGTCTTTATGAATCAATTCCTTTACCAGCTCTGAGTGCTGGAACTCTGTGGGGTCTGTACATTGGAACTCGGTAGTTAGGCCGGTGAAGCATTTCTTCAGGGCATCTTTTGAGCTCGCGTAGATCATCTTCTCGCCAACACTTACTTCATCGCTGCACCTGTCAATGAGCCAAAGACTGTCAGTCGATTGCTGTTCTGCGCAAAAAAGTTCGCAGGGGACAAATAACTCATTGGCTCTGGCGCCTACTCCGCATTCCGTACATTAGTATGGAAAAATTAGGAGTACTTGTAATCCCCCTGGATCTAAATTGAATATATCATAGGTTTTCCCCAGAATGTTTTGTTAGCTTTCCCCAAGCCATTTATAGTCTTGGGTAGAAATAGATGCGTTTTAAGCAATGAGTAGAAGAGTAGAAGTCTCCCTGCACATAGAGCAACCCAAACAACTGTAAACAAGAAAGCCATCATACACGTATTTCTTGATGTAGCCATTAATTACCGTGATGCGTCACCAAAGAACCGAAAAGCTCTTGAAAAGATATATAATACTTCACTTTATACAGTCATGAAAGGTATTCCTTACCAAGAAATAAACACCAATTTCTGTGCTACGGACTGGTTTGGTCTGGTATAACAGAAGTCGAACAGGATGTAACGCGGCTCGTTGCCGAACTTCCTCTTCATGTCGTTAAAAATGTCTTCATTCCTAGACTGTGTACAGTTCTGAGGAAGTTTATCACCCAAGCGATCCACGACTATCTTCTTTTTGTCTCTTATCTTCATCACCACGTATGCATGCCTTTTTTTTAACTTGGTGTCGTTAAAAGCATCGATGACATTTTGATCAACACCAACTCCTGAAGACTAGAAAAAAAATAAAAGGGTTGTGCCAATATGATTTTATACCATGAGTCAAATTATTCTCGCTTTTTGATTGGTTCTTACTTGTGATCAATTGGAAGACAGTTCAAACAATTAGATTTCATGTTGTCGCGCGGTCTGTTACGTAACAGATCACCGAAGGCGTCAAAAGGTAGTATCTCTTTACCAGACATACATGGTTGCCACAGACATAACTGTACAAAATTCTTTTTCTATTCCATGACTTTTCCCTGATAAAAATATAATTCCCTAGCTGCCAAATAAATACGGAATACCACATGTAGTAGCTGCTTCTAGCCTCCCCTGACAGCTGTCCTTTCCATCCATTAATTTTACACTGATTATTTTTCAGCAGTTTTCAATTTTAATTTAGATCAGTTTGAGTGACCCAAAATTTTTCTTCCAGCCTTTATAGACTTTTACAATGTGTATTTTTCCTGCACCAAAATGAAATTTCATGATCATTCCCGGACCTTGAAGATTTTTTCCCTGGCCATATCCTGACCTGTGCAATCCTTACGTGAGAATACAATTTTGGGCAAGTTATTTCACAAGGGCAATCCATGAAATCACTGATAATCACTTCGTTTTAATTTGCGGCGTCATGCTTGCAAATGTGCCTACTGAATCCCTACTGAGGTTGTTCAAGACCACACAGGTAACGTGGTACAAATTGAAGGAATTCTCCCATTGAACAACCTATGACAAATCTTTGGCAAGGTCTGCTTCAAGCCAAATGTCTACATCGCTAGAACTTATTCCGGATTCTGTAGCCCTGATCGACCCAAAAGGGTATTTATGCTCTCTCCCGCCCGCCCCCCCCCCCCCCTGAATAGGATGTCAGTCCATCGCAGGGTTATTTCCAGCATTAAATTCAGTTCGCCGGTATTCATTTAGACACCTCGGTAAAGAAAAGCACTGTGAGAGAGCGTTTCTTGCTAGCATTAAATTACAAGCGACGAAACGAATTTTCCCTCTGATTTAGCTTCACTCTTTCTCGTGCATCCCCTTCAGTGCTTTTTTATAAGAGCTAAATATCAGTTTGAATAAATTCAGAGGAAAATTAAATGTACTCACCATCTTCTTTGCGGATCAAAATCGCTCTGAAAGAAAAGTAACCAATGCTTAAATTTAAGTCAGAATATTTCCAGATTCCATTCGCCATTGCTAAGCCTTATCTTAAGTGTGGAACGTCTTCAAAGTTTGGTAAGGTGAATTGAAATAGTGATTCCTTTCGTGTTGTGTTGTTTTGACTCTTTTTCTTGTGTGCAGTTAAATAGATTAAAATTATCGACGAGTTCACGTATTAAAGCTTAGTTCAGCTCGCGCCCAAGTTCAGTCTCGATTTGATTTTCTTGTTCTATCATCCTCGATTAGTCCTACTTCGGGCTCTTCAATTTTCCGTTTATGTTTAGCCGGAAGATGAGATAGTTTTAACTTAAGCCATACTCTAAACCTAAGGTACTCACTTGAAGAACTCGTTTTTCTTCAAATCACGAGAAAGAAAACTGACCTACCTTGGTTAGAATCCGGCGGGGTAGTTAAGAACGACAGAGTATCTGTGACGTGTATTTATCAGCTTATCAAGCGAAGATTTAATTAATTAGTGATGTCAGAAAGAAAAGCTGCATATCTAATTGCTCAATATAAATGCTGTTATAAAACACAAAGAAAACTTCACTTCACTTGCCAAGTTCACAAGTTTCCCGCCATTTCGCCGCGCGCGTCTGACTAACCCCGTGATTTGACAGCGTGCAATGATTGGTTAAAGTTTCGAGTGGTATTGGAGTCAGTTCAGTTTAGCGTTTTTCCTCCTGCACGATGCACTCACACTTAAGTCAAAGAAAGCACGACGTTTGAACAGGGTCTTGCAGTATTTCATACTGGCCGAAGTTTTTTGTTCCGTAAAGTTGCTTTTGTGACTTCGACATATTCATGGACAATAAGTCTCAGTTCTATCAAATTTCATACAATCTCAAATATCATATAAAAAGGTTGAGTGTTTTCTAACCATGTATGGGGGTGGGGTGGGGTGGGGTGGGGTTGGTGGTTACATAGATGTCTGCATGACTTCTTCTCGGGTCGGTAAAAGCGTACTGTAGCTATGTAAAAGGGGTAACATTTTCTATAGAAGGTAAATTAAAGGGTTACCTTTTCTGTCAAAAATGGTAAATAAAAGGCCGAGCGTTTAGACCAAGGGACGGAGCCTCCCCATAGTCCTCCCCATCGTACCTCTCCGGGGGGAAACGTTGGTTGGCTGTGACCAGCGGTATTCCAAGAAAATTCAACATGGCTTCCTTCTGTGAAAATGGCGGGTAACACAAATATTCTATTTTGTTTCAGTTATTACCTGCAACTGTGGTAATGTACACTCTTGTAAATCGAGATGAAGGTAGTTCAGTGTATAATTTTGTCAAAGAATTGTTGTTAACTGCATCATCGGCGAACAAACAGTGGAGCCAAGCCCATCAAGATTACGAGCGATTCAACTTGATGCTCGGTGAGAGAAAACCAAAGGGTTTCGACTACACAAGAATAGGTAAGCTTGATTAGCTCAATTAATCCTTCTCACATTTTTCAAGGATTGCTTTCTTGTAAAAAGATTTTTCTAGCAGTCTGTGATCGCCTGTAGGTCGATCGGAAGGATTGTCCACATGTATGTGCTAAAAAAACAAAACCAAAAAAGCAATGACAAAAATATGTCAGATTGTTCATTATTATGTACCGATCAAATATATAACACCCCTGCGGGCATGACCCTGGCACGGAATTTGACAAGTCGATGTGTCCTGGGAGGCGGGAATTCGAGATCAGCAGTTGATATGGAGGTGGGGAATTTGACTCTAAATGAGTTAGGGGGATTCGAACAAGTTGCCTTAAGATCATGGTGAGGATTTCCAGAAAGCATCAAGAGAGAATGTAGTTCTTTGTATATGTTGTTGATCAAAAACAATACCTTCAAAAGGTTGGTGCAGTGTTAAATGATATTAGAAACTAAATATAATTTGTGAAAATTTAGTCTCTTCAATATAAGTTTAATAATACATGAAATAATTATTTCTTGGCACAGTGGAAGCCAACAGCAGTTGTTCGAGTGCAATTTTTTTTCTTTTCCATTACTTAATTTTCTAAGGCATGACCTGGGGGTTGGGGAATTTATCCATGGGAGGGGGACTTCTATATTGAAAAGGTTGGAGATGTTTGTCAGAAAATTTGAATCAAACCCCTAAAGGAGAACAATCTGGGGGTGGCCTTAGTTTTACTTAACCTCTAAAAGATACCACTTAAAATGAAATAAGTTTAATAACAAGTAGACTTTCTAAAAGTCCTTTCCAATGATATTTCCATTGTTAGTTTTGCCGCTGGAAAGGACTTTTCCCACTTGCAGCGCGCCAAATTTTACCAGTGGATTTTTCCACTGGTGACCTAAATACACATCAACCAATGAACAAACAAGTACTGACCATATGTCATGACGTCGCACACAACCAACAACACCTCGCAGAGCAAATCTCTGCTGAGTTCAAGTACTACAAAAATCTTTTTCATTTAGCAATTGTTCTTGGATTTACTTAAGGATATGAATTTTATGGTAGCAATTGAATATGGTTTATCCAACTTAATTTCAAGTCTTTGAAAGACGGACAGGGAAAAGCAGTGGAAGGCTATTTATCCAACCAATAAGTGTTTGTTTACTTACAGACGCAATCTGAGCTCTTGCCTGATCTGGATCGTTTCAGAGAATTAAGTTTGGACCTTTCAAAGAAGAACAGTTTGTGTAATTGTTGCACTTTTAGATGATTTATTGAATGACCAAGTAACTTCTCTACAAAGAAAGGGCATTGCAGCAAATTTGCATTGGCTGTTTTACCAACTTTACTTTAAGCAGTCGTCGATCGATGAAGGACTTTTGGGAACAGCGATTTTATTCTCTGCCGTTTGTTGCAACTTCGATTCTCAACGTTATTTAATCAAGAGAGCTTTAATTCACCTTCACATTTCATTACCGAGCTTAAAATTTACCATCTTTATTAACTTATCACTACTCACGATGAATTCGATAGCGTTGATCCTAGCAGTATGCAGGACACCTATCATATATGAACTCAGTTAAATGACCTTGCTCTCCATGCGTTTTCGTAGCTCAGTGGATAGAGCGCCCACCCGGTGTTCGGGAGGTCATGGGTTCAATTCCTGTCGGGGATTCAGAATTTTTCTTTGTCCCACGCTCGTGTCATGTTGATTAATTCACCTTCCTAATTTCTTCTCCTTTAGTTAGTTCGGATTCTTATCAGTACAACCTAGATCTACATAAGTTTATAGCATTTGTCAGGCAGTTCTCTGGTCGATCACTGGTTAATCTCTAATCTAGACGACCAATCTAGACTAAAACAAATGAGCTCAATTCCCGATCGCTTTAAACATGGTTGTGACTTTTCAGGAGGCTTTACTCAATGGAACAGCTTTTGCTGTTTGTCAATATAGCTGACTACATACTGCACTGTACACAAATAAATTCATTTGAGTTAGGGAACAGCACTCGTAAATGTTTTGATGAAAATCATTTTCTGCTTTTGCGACGATCGTGCACAGAGCACATGAAAAGTGAAAAATATCAATCATGTTTTTCGCGCCAAAAATTTACGTTCTGATTCACATTCCTGCAAGTGAAACAAGTCAACATCTCACGACTTAAGTTGCTCGCTCTCGCCCTCGCGATTTCGCCGCTCGAAGATTACGCTTGTTGCTTGAGATAAGTGAGTCAAGGTTTCAGAAAAGGTCAACTTGTGGCAAGTCCAAATAACAAGCTGCTGTTCAGGAAAGAAGCCACCACTAATAAATTGGACTTGAGAGAGTGGTAGAAACCAGGTGTGAAAATGGAAATGAGAGTGTATTCTAAAAGTGCACCCTAAAAGATACTTTGATTGTTAAAATAGTGGCATTTTGTCCTGAACACCCTAACTGAGACTAAAATCCTTGGTTTACACCTCTAAGAGAGAAGACAAGCATCCCCGACCTTTTCATGTGGGAGTAGCCCCCTAGGGTATTTATCATGTCGTGTGACCCCAAGGTGGGGCATTTTAACACCACTGGCATAAGGGGCTGTTATCCTTACCACCTGTTATGGCTGAGCATGCTTGATGGGTCCTTGATTTTATGGGTGAAATTGCCTGTTGCTGATAGAATTCATCCACAAAGTAACATGTACAGGTTTGAAGGACAAGGCTTTAGGAGACTCAAAACATAATGACAGCTCTGTATGACATGAATTGGGTCCAGTTTCAAGTGAATGACTTTATTGTGAAAGCTGAAAGAAACCTTTAAGGTTACTCCAAATCTTCATGGGGCTACTTTTTCCAAATTTTCTTCTTTCCAACCAAATTAAAGTTCATTATTCAAGGTAACATTTTCCATAAAATGAAAATAAAACATTAAAATGCACACAAGTTATTGGGAAAAAGAAATTTTTTAATAAAAGTTAATAAACCGTCAAGGTGTCATAATCCCCAAAAGGCATGGACTCCTCAGCGACCTTTTCACGGCAAACGGCTTAATCCAGCGATCCTATATCAAATACTTTCAATTTGAGATTTCATGTCCATCAAGAGTGCCTCTTTGTAATCACGCTTCAGCAGTTGCTCCTCAGTTTCTTACTGTTTTGTTGCAAATTGCTTTTTTCCGTTTTGCCCTTTATTGTTGACCACCGGCCTAAAATGTATGCGCCTAAAACGTGACTGTAACACTATCACCTTACCGCGAAGCTCAACTTTCCTTACTGTGAACGCTAGGGGTTCTGTTATTTCATTGGCTGGCGGCATTTTGAGTTGACATATCCCTCTCAGAAGGTGTGACATGTTTTTTTCGAGAGAATCCTTCGTCTTTAAATTAATTAATAGGGTATGTAGAATCGATGGTTTTCCTTGAAATTTGCTAAGAACATTCACTGATAGATATGGAACAAACACGTGTTGGTGAATTCTTTTATGTCAAATACTTTTCTCATGGCGGTCTCTAACGCAACATGTTACACAAATTTTTCGATAGTGGAACTTGACAGATCTATAAAAAGATAACCAACAGAAATGAAAGAAAATGGTGACACGCTTTGAGAGATTCATGCTTTGTGATTAACACTGCACAGTTATTTTGCATCAACAATCGCATTTGATACCCAATTAATTCGCCAGAATTTCTGTCAGTCGTTTTGTCGTTAACGGCTTCTGCTGTCTTAGGGAAGTAGCTGGCAAAAAAGAATATAATTTTATTGAATTCTACATTTTATAACCTTTCTATTGATATATAGTTTGTGGAGGTTCCCTTCAAAACAGCGCACGTACAAATTTTTTTCTGGAGGACACCCACAAAGGTTTAAAGGCTCAATTTAGATTATTAAACAATTCCTGCTTCAAACTTGTTTGATGCAGGAGTCATTAGCCAAATTCAGACTGACTTAAAATTTGTCTCTAAGTAATGTGGACAACCCCATAAATTAGATAGATTCACATTCAAGGGTTATTATTAGTTAGTAGCTTAATAACACAAAGTACAGGCAGTTAAATGGTGGTCTGTCAGGTTTTCTTTGGCCAATCTCAAAGGAACTGTTAAGGAAACACAAATTGTTATCTATGTTTAGTGGAAAGTTTATGTTGTGTTTCTTCTTAGGTCATATTTCAGGGTTGTGTCAAGCAGTCAATTACTATCGAGGCTCTGAAAAACTTCTCTGTAAAAAGGTACCTCTAGTGAAGTAAGTGAACATTTGGTGATATGAAAACCAAGAATTACATATAAATTTGCTTGAAGAAGAGAGTATATATAACAGGGCAATTCCATGTGAGAATGTGAAAAATCCAGATTTTTAAAAAGTGGTTGGACTTAAAATCATACCCTGTACTATGTTGTTGACAAGTTATAGTACATAGAAAAATAAGTTTCAGTTTGCTTGTGATAGCAACACATTCAGGGGGGGTCTCCAAAGTAAGTGTTTATTTTTTAATAATAAACAATAGGTGAGAGACAAATTTTTAACTTGCTATATAAAACTTGGAAATGATTTGTGTCTACAAACAGTTATATCAGAAGAAATACCTCAAAGGAGTTAATACATAAAAAATATAAATTTCACCCTGAACTTTTTTTAAAAAATAGTTATTAACAAAGTAAATTTTGTTACGGACGTTACGTAACGTCCGTAACGTTTACACAATCTTTTTCCATTCTTAAAATAACTATTTAAAAGATTTCAAAGATATTTCTGCCACAAAGCTAAATATTCTTTAGAAACACTTTGGTAAAAAGCAGTCCCTGAAAAACTGCAACATTTTCCAAATAATGGTAACAAAACTTTGTTACGGACGTTACGTTACGGACGTTACAATTCTTGAAGCTTACATTTGAAAAAGTCTCAAGAACCCAAACATTACACTCAAAGACAATTTGTCTTTTTAAACATTAACTTGTTGCACCTAACATCAATGGAATTAGTATTCTGGTTAAACAGTTATTTCTCTTGATAGTTTTTCAAACTTTCTTGTGTTTCCTTATAACTTTGAAAAGTGTTTCCACGGCAGGCAGCTCCGGAATTTCAAAAGGCCCACTGATAAATTGGGGAACAGTTACTGGATCAGAAAAAATGTTTGAAAAGTAGACTGTGTCCACGTCATCTCGTCTAGGCCAATGGAAAGTACTGGCACTATTTCTGTGCAGGAACTTGAATTCTACAAAACTGCCACTTTTCTTCATTACTCTCCCAAAATAATAGGTTTTGACGTAATCAACTGCATAGTATTGCCCTGGTTGAATAGTTGGTGGTGGAATTGGGCAAAGGCTTTTCTGGTGCAACTCTTGGATCATATGGAGTTTTGTAAGCATAGCTTACAGGAGTGTCACCAGGATCTTGTACATGTGAGGCAGACAACTTTTTCTTAAGCCTGTGCAATCGCACTCTTTCCCTACACTTCTTTCTTTCAAGTTCAGCTTTTCTTGGATCAACAGCTTTCTTTCTACTTTCCCTTTTCCTAAGTCTATCTTTCTCTTTATGTGCTGCATGCTTTTCTGCATTTTCTTTGATTTTTTTTCTGTGATTTCGGACTCTTTCTGCCACAGTTAAACGCATTTTTGGATATGTGAATTCTCAAAGAAAGCAGTGTTTTAGAGAAGGAATTAATTATATTCACTGGAGTCCAGTATATGTCTGTGGGCTCAGATAGTTTGCAAAGAGCATGCTCAAAGCTGAGTACATTATGTAAAATGAATGTAGTGTCCTTCATACTGTGTTGGGACATTTCACGTCTTTAACATAAAGTACCAACCAGTTTGATTTGTAAAATGTTAAATACAAGCCTTTTTAAACTTATATGTCCAAAAAACTGTGGCCAACAATACAAAAAAGCTGATTTATTGTGTGCATTTTATAATAATTCACACAGTGTAACGTCCGTAACATTGGCTGTAACATCCGTAACGTTAAAGTTCACATAGCATTACATAATTGCGAAAGCCAGTTTAAATTAAATTAAGCTTTTTGGTTCACACAACTACTATACTTCAAATATTTGGAGCAGTTCATGTAATAAGCCCTGACACTTCACAGGAATTTTCCATTAATACCAGTGCTCTGGCTCATGTGGTTGTTTTTTATGTAACGTCCGTAACGGTGTGTTTTTTGCTCTATTTTAAAATATAGGCCAGTCAAGTGGAAAACTTTTATAACTCAATTAATGCGTCAGCAGGCACAAACATGATCAGCAATGTAACATTGGACAATCTCTTCCTATCCTTTGCCTGTGCTAGATTAAAGTTTCAAAAATGACTCTGAATGTAACGTCCGTAACTGTGGAAATGCCCAACAGTACTATTATCATCATGTGAAACAAAGCTTAAAGCATTTTTAATACCATGAGAACTAGGAACCTTCCCAGAGGTGCAACTGAAAGTGAGTGTCTTCTTAATACAGGTTTGTTGACAATGCACAGTATTTGATGTGTATACCCAAGTGGGGGGGGGGGGGGGGGGGGGTGGGGGGTGGATTTTCGATCATGTTAATCATCTAAAATTAAAATTTATAAGATAAAATTTCAACGCAGTAACTATAAAATTACAATAATAACAATTATAATTGTAACATTCAGCGGTAAATCTCAATAACACACTTCCAGATTGGTGTTATTTATATATGTATCAAATTGAAAAAGAAGAAAAATCCTAACGCCAGTTGTAATATAATCAGAAAGATTAGAAGATCAAACCTAACTGAGTTATATTACCGGTATATTTTAATTCTTATATCATCTCCAGGTTCATTCGGTCATTAGCTGAGAGTGAGGCTGAAACATATCAATGGCTGCCTGTTTCATTTATCATTTTGCCAAAACAAGTGCAATCAAAATCTGAGTCAAGAAGGAAATTCAGTAGCAAATATTCTGATGAAAGAGAGCAGCTTGTGGCTTTTGCAGGCAGCTGTGAAGGGAAAGTTTGGATAGCTAAGTCATCATCTGGAGCAAAAGGTGAATTGCCAGAATTACAACGTTACAACAACAAAGGCTAGTGTGGCCGAGCAAAAAACTGAAACAAATAATTCAAACTGAACATAACATTATTAAGAATCCCAACTGGCTGGAGGCAAACCAGTTGGGTATTTACAAGTGTGACCAAGGATTTAAACTCGGGGCTACCATGAAACAAATCCAGGTAGTGGTCAGAGCAGTACTTGAACACAGCACTGCTGGATTATGAGTCCCATGTACTGACGACTCGGCCATGCTGCCTCCAAATATCAGGCATATTTAGTGTGTACTACTCAAGTGAATAGTGTTTTCTGCATGTGCTCATTGGCTAACTCAAAAGTTATTATCAAGTAGTATTCACCTCCTCCACTGGCAGAGCATTGTTGGCACCCTTTGCTCCACTAGGAGCCTAATGGATCAAGTCATTCACTTCCAAGCAGCAGAACAGAAGAAAAATTGCTTCCTGTTTTGCTGTGGTTACCAAAAAGGCTTTTTTTTGGTCTGCTTGTTATTCAGCTTGTGTGGTATGTACATGTACTAAAACAATTTTTCACCTCAGTATCAGTGAAAGTTGTGTATTTTTACCATGCCCTTTCACTGCTCAGTAAATATCCACCACTATTCCCTTTTCAGTGGCTTTTGTTTCTAGGTGTGCATTATCTTTTGTTAAGTATTATACACCTAACAGTGTTGCAAAGTTTTCATAGTCTTAAATATTTCTCCTGATTCCTTCCATCTTCAGGAATCTAGCAAGTTCCTCTCCTGTTTTGCCCTCCTCCCCTCTCAACAGCTAGCTAGTATCATAACCAGTGAAATAATGGGGGAAGAGAAATCCCTATCACCCATGTCAACTATGAAATGCAAACACTTTGTCGTCACTGAGTAGCCAGCACGAAGTACATAGTTAATTTAAAACAGATTGAAGTAATGTCTTTTTTTTTCTTTTGTTTCAAACAGGGAAAGACATTTTCATTTCTGATGATATCAAAGAAATCCTGGCCTTTGTTGATGAGCAAACACAAGGCTTTGTTGTACAAAAGTACATTGAGAACCCTCTACTTCTTGATAAAAATAGAAAATTTGACATAAGGCACGTAAAGTTTTAACAGCCTTTAACTTTTAACTAAAATGGGAAATGTTTTACCCTGTTAATCTAGAATTAGATTTTTTTATCAGCAAAGTACTGCTGAACTGGTCACCATTTTCAAGTTTCTGGTGTAACCATTAACTGGAGCTTTGTATAGAGACATAATGGTGTACCTCAGTAGAGCACAATTCTTTCCCTAATTTTTCAGTCCAGGGATTGGCGATTGAACCTAACACAATAAGAGAATGAATATTTCAAGGTAGATCAGTAGTTCCTTTATGTGCTCTAGTTTTTAACTTCTAAGGCCAGTGTACAGGCTTTTTCAGGTAGGAACGACTCAGATAGCAACAAATCTTCGTTGAAAGTGAAGTATGATCATCGCAGTAAATTTTCCAATTTAAGCAACTGGAAAGAAGAAGCCTGAAAAAAATCAGGGCTTCAACGGGACTCGAACCCGTGACCTCCGCGATACCGGTGCAATGCTCTACCAACTGAGCTATGAAGCCACACATTGGGAGCGAGGTCAATTAATTGAGTTCATATCTTCCCATGAGTGAAATGATGTGAAGTATATATAAAATAATTCATATTTGAACTGCGGTAGTAGATGAAAGTGAAGTATGATCATCGCAGTAAATTTTCCAATTTAAGCAACTGGAAAGCAGAAGCCTGAAAAAAAATCAGGGCTTCAACGGGACTCGAACCCGTGACCTCCGCGATACCGGTGCGATGCTCTACCAACTGAGCTATGAAGCCACACATTGGGAGCGAGGTCAATTAATTGAGTTCATATCTTCCCATGAGTGAAATGATGTGAAGTATATATAAAATAATTCATATTTGAACTGCGGTAGTAGATGAAAGTGAAGTATGATCATCGCAGTAAATTTTCCAATTTAAGCAACTGGAAAGCAGAAGCCTGAAAAAAAATCAGGGCTTCAACGGGACTCGAACCCGTGACCTCCGCGATACCGGTGCGATGCTCTACCAACTGAGCTATGAAGCTCAGTTGGTAGCTCATAGCTCAGTTGGTAGAGCATCGCACCGGTATCGTGGAGGTCACGGGTTCGAGTCCCGTTGAAGCCCTGATTTTTTTTCAGGCTTCTGCTTTCCAGTTGCTTAAATTGGAAAATTTACTGCGATGATCATACTTCACTTTCATCTACTACCGCAGTTCAAATATGAATTATTTCATATATACTTCAAATCTTCGTTGGTACCCCGCACTGATGTACAACTCAGTAATTTTCTATAACAGCTAACACCCTGGAATTCTACATGTTTTTCTTTACTACACTGTACAACACCGCTGCGTATTGCAAGGTATGGTGTGTTACGACCTAGCAAGGTGTGGTATGGCACAGCATGTCATGGGATGAGATAACACAGCACACCATGGCATGGCACAGCATGGCACCTAGTAATAGTCTGTAAGTACTAAATGGATCATTACCAGTTCTTTGTTTTATTTTTTATTGTTTGTTAGGTGTTGGGTGCTGCTGGATCATAAATACACCATTCATGTTTTCTCGGAGGGAGTGCTGAGAACATCATCTGAACCATATGATGCAAACAACCTGAGGAATATCACTAGTCATCTCACAAACCACTGTATACAGGTAAATAATGATCTTATGAACTTGTATATTTAAGCTCCTTCTCTCTTTAATTCTCTCCATGATGTTTGGTTAAATGTGATCAGTAATACTGTTGAAGGTGTGAAGGTTTGGTGTGAAAGAGTATAACTTAATTGTTACTGGTGGGTTAATTTCACCCAACATTTTGCATCATGCTTTGTAGAGTGAAAGCTTGATTGCAGTCTGTGACACTTACTTTTATCATTTACATAGTGCTTCTACTGTGGGAAATGCACCTATACAGTCGAACCTCCGGTTGCGACCACCTATCATAAGCTACCACCTCTCCTCAGCGACCATTTTCCCAAAATTCCAAAAGTTTCCAAATCAAATCGCTATATTTGGAACCTCTTGTAAGCAGCCACCTCTCATTAGCAACTGCAGCCACTTTTAGAGCTATATAACCTCCCATAAGCGACCATTTGACAGATAATAGAGAGGAAATTGGATAATAAGGTGTTGTAACATTATCCGTATTCTTGGGTAGTGCAAAAGACGGAAATATTTCAATAGGAAAGCAGATTTTGTCTCGAAATTGACTTTTTACATGAATAAATTGTTTAAAACATTGGGTAAGTGTCTGCAGTTACGATATGCTGATGTGGCAAAATTTTGATCCACCATTGTCCAAGCTCTTGTAAGCGACCACCTCCCGTTAGTGACCGCCTCGACTTGACATTTTAGGTAGCCGCTTATGGAAGGTTTGACTGTATTTGCATATTTTGAAAAGGTAAACGATGGTTTGGTAAAAGTATGAAAAATACAAAAATTGCGTTAAAACCCTGAATAAGGTGTAGTTTGATCTGAGAGTGGTAAGGGTGTTGCACAGGTTAGTGATCCACTTAAAGAGACATGCAATAAACCAATTTTGATATATTAAAATTCAGCCTAAAACAACAGACCTCAGTACAAGGCTCCGGGAAATAATTATTACCGAATTTGTGGGGTTCATTCCCCGGAGCCTCATGCTGAGGTCTATTGTTTTAGGATGAATTTTAATATGTCGAAATTGGTTTATTACCAGAACACACGACCCCTATGGATACCAGTCTTTGAGCTGGCCACCCTGTAAAAATTTAAGATTTACTTGACCTTACTTTACTTTGTATGCTACAGATACATTCAACTGCCAGCCTTGCTCTCAGTCCTTTTAATATGTGATTTTTTTATTTTATCCACAGGAGGAATATTCTGGACATTTTGGACAGTATGAGGAAGGAAATGAAATGTTCTTCACTGAGTTCTCTAGGTTAGCCTATATGTTAATATTATTGTTATCCAACAGAGATGTTCATTCATTAGCACAGAATAAATTATGTGTATCAAACATGCTTAATGAAAGCTTTGTGAGTCAGTTTTAGTGTAATTTATTAAAATTAAAATTTAATTTAATTGAAAAGTGATCTATTTATTCTTCTTACATATGGGTTGATTACGATGTTTTTTATTTCTAGGTACCTTGAAGGGACATACCATGTGTCCCTAGCAACAGACATTTTACCTCAGATTAACACTATTGTCAAGAAATGCCTGGTTGGACTCAAAGAGGTGAGATTCCTGCAGAAAAATGTTGTAATACCTAAAAAGTTATGAACACTTTAAGTCAGTGTGAATAGGGTGAAGTTGTCCTTCTCATGAACCATAATGCAAATAGTTTGGCTCGTGCAGCCATATTTAGCAATAAAAACCTAACGGGGTCAGTAAAATTGCTACTGACTGTTGTAGTGGAGAGTTAATCATATAATTTCTAACGTAGGAATTGACGACAGAAGGTCTTGGATATTACAGTTTTCAGCTGTTTGGATTTGATTTCATGATCGATGCTCAGTTCCATGTGTGGCTGCTGGAAGTTAATGGTGCCCCGGCTTGTGCAAAGTAAGATGTTTTTATCATTTAGCTCTACTAACTTAGATCTTTTTTCAGTTTTTAAACTTTTCAGCCAACTTCCTCCCCTCTCAGACTCTGATATCAATAATGTATTACAAAATTTTCTCACATTTTTTCATATCACCATTTTTACTTAAATGCTTCTTTATAATTGATTTGTTTTTCAGTGGAGCGCCTTGTTACTTATTTTGTGTACTAGAAACCCTGCCAAAACTAACTTTTACTGTTGCTGGGTCAATTAGCAATGTCAATGAATCTGTGAACAGTTGACGCTGGAGGTTAGAATAACACCAGAGCAATAGACTTTAAGCATTTTGTTAAGAGTCGTGGTCAGATTAGTAAACTGACCTCTTTTTCTTTTCTTTTAGAGCACTGCTACCAGACCTGGCTCAAGATCTTGTGCAGAAAGCCATTGAGCCAATCTTTCCTACAACTGACAGCACGGAGCCTTGTGACAGCTGTGAATCAGGCGACAAAAAGCAAGACACTTGTAAAGGATTTTTTAAGATCATTTAATTGAAATCATTTGAATGATAACATTGAAATAACAATGACAAATGGCATCTCGCCTGTAAAAATTATTTTATATTGTTTTAAAGTATTTATCTCTGCGTTTATTCATGACTTTCACTTGTGAAAATAGAACACATGATTAGCTGAGAGTAATTAAAGTGATCAACCTTTCCTGTCAGTACTTATGATTTACAATCAGTGTAATACAATGTGCAAAAAAGGACAAGTAAAGGAATGATGTGTGTAAATACCAAGCAGGAATCTATTGTTTTAATGTGTACAACTTATGTTTAAATCTAAATCTAAATCTAAATCTAAATATTATTACTTCGGCAACATCCAGAGGACATCACGCCAACTCTGAAACATTCAGTCGCGAGGGGCCCGAGGTCGGCCTGAGGTCGGCCTGAGGTCTTGTCAGTATGGACCGACTGCAACAAGGTCCGTACAAAAAATATCAAGGGCCGATATTCTCTCTGTTAATAAGAGATTTATTGCATAACTGAAGGACAACGTACACTTCAAGCGCGCTATTTTAATGGGGAGCCGAAAGTGTTCTTTTAGAAAAGTAAGTCGTGAAGCTACAAGAAAACGTACGTACTGCAGTTATCGTATCATGTTGTACAAGTTATGTTTCTTACAGTTTCTTACTTCCTTAATGTCGAGATTTTAATTTCATTAAAAATAATCTACCGCACTTTACACTCAAATTATTCCATTTCAAAAAAACCCTTACTCTATCAGAAGAAGCATTCCACATTACTGCGCCTTTCAATAACATGCGGACTCTAAAATTCAAAGCTCAACTGACAAATGCGTTTTTCGCTACCGTCAATCAAATGTCCGGCGGCTCCTCCCAGCTTCCCACTACTGCCGAGCACTGTTTCGTTGTCAGAACGCTGCTCAACGATTTGATTACCGAGCGCTCGGCAGTCTTCTTATTAAAAGAGTATAGCTGTCTGGATTCGACTCCGCGCCCTCCCCTCCCACAAAAAAAAAAACCAATCGAAACGTCAAAATCAAAAAAATGTAAACACATGTAAGCAAACTAAACGGGTGTTGTTGTTTTTAGCTATTTGTCTCGCAGTTTTCAATATATTTCCTTTCTGTAAGTCATCTCTCCTTACCCCATTTCAAAATACATTTGCTGTTTTCAAGCTGTGTGGCTGAATTCCCTTTCAGGGGATTTTTGACTTTGCTCAGTTAAGGGCCCATTAACCGAATTCATGCGCGCGCTTGCGCGCGTTGCTAAGGAGGTGAAATTTCACTTCCGGTTACTTACGTTAGCCTGAGTGCGGAAAATAAAAACAACTCATTAACTTGCAAATTCGCTTACATTTCAGATGTTTTTCTTTGTGTTTCACAAAATGTAAGATAAAAAAAGTACAAGCAAAGACAAAATAAGAGAAAGACAGAAAAACAAGAACAATAGAAAGAGAAAACTAACTCCGTGTGGCTTTGTCTGATCTTACCGAAGTGCTGCTGGTAGTGTAAATTGCGCACGCGCTGATAGGGTAACTTCCAATATATATCGGGCGCACTTCCGGTTTCTTTAAATGCTAAAGGGAACGCGATTTTTCATTAAATCCAGTCTTTTTCGACGAATTTCGATTAAAGTCAACGTTGGAAACATAGCTATGCATTCCATTTTCGAAATCATGCTTTTTTCAGAAAATTGCGAAGTTTTCAATGTTTTGAAATTCTCTCAAAATCTGACCTTTTAGAAATGAAACAAAATCTATGCATAGCGTAATGAGGATTTAAATTAAAATGTTAAATCAATGAAAAAAATCCCGATAAAGTAATTTGCCTAGGAGCCTTTGCATTTTTTCTGTATTAACCACATGACCATGGGCGTGGCCTGATGACGTCATCATTAGTGCTACTGACCATGAAAAGGTTAAAACATATGAAATAACTCTGAACTAAGTAAAAATGATGAGGTTATATGAGAATAAATTTTTCTTAGCAACGGCTCGAAAAGATCAGTTAATGGGCCCTTAAAAAAGGCAATCAAACTTATTGCTAATCAATATAGACCAATATACAAATATTACGCCTCAACTGTAACTCAGGTACAACACGTAACTCAGACACAAGGCTTTTTTGTCGTCGGGTTTTCACAGAACGAACGAGCGATGGTTTCAGCAAGACTACTCAGGTCAGCTAGACGCTACTTTACATGGAATTACCTCGGTCGTTTGATATCAGCAGCAACTCTCGCGATGGCATTGTTCACCGTTTGTACAACATTTTTGCGAAGAAACGAATATCTTATGACAAGATCTGATTTTGTGCGTAATCAGCTGGAAACCCTTTCGAATGAAAGACTGAAGAGATATACACGCGATCAGAGAGGTAAAGAATCCAATGTTTTGAGATTTTAATTTGTAACTTTCATAGAGTACTGTAGTTTTTGAACTCTTTGTGTCTAATTTCTGGTGTAAGCCTTCAATAGTACAGCTCAAGTTTAAATTTATTTAGTCCCTCAAAATATTTGCGCGTTGCTCGATAGCTTTTATTTGAACGGTCACACACTGGACTTAAATCAGCACTAATCAACACGAACTCTTTTTAATTCCTCGACCTCAATTTCCTTTTAATTTTGTTTCATCCCCTACGTCTTTGCAGGTAAGAGTTCCATATTTCGTAAAACGTCCGTAACAAATCGAATTGGACTCTGGACTTGATTGTTAGAGCCACTGGAATCTCAACAATATTGGCCCGCTGAGATTTGTTTTTCTTAAAGTAAGGCCATCCCCTTTTTTTCTCTGTTTAGCGTCGTCCGACCGACCCAGATTTTCGCGTTTTCAAAAAAAAAAAAAAAAAAAGTTACACAGAAGGCAATGAACGCAATGACACATTATTTCAAACAATTGTCACTTTAATCTGAAACATAAGCAATTTTTTGCCTTACAGATTTTTAGTTTTTCCCTGTTCTCGTTTGATGTTGACTTTGTAACCACACCTTGTTGTTTCCAGGCTCCACGGATATTATGCTGAGGTACCGGGCCTCCTAGCTCCAGACGGCTTTTCCAATTTTATTTTTGTTTTTTTTTTTTCCTTTTCCGACCGACCGACCCAAAATCAGAAAACGCATTCGACAATAAACTAAAAAAAAAGGGGATGGCCTAACCAACAAATATGATATTCCGGAGAACAAAGTTTGTTTATCCTGTGACTCGTAATTTTATGAGGATCAGTATTTCGAGCGGTACTGTACTATTGGAAGATAGTTCCGTAGTAGATTTACAAGTACTGTACGTTCGCTAGTAAAACTAACTCTATATGATGTTGAATTTTGCGTTTAGATATCGCAGGCAACCGCCATAAATTGTTTTCAAAAGTGTTTTAGACCTTGATTTTGTCTAAATTAGCTGTAACAAAGGTCTAACAAGCTTAACTAATTTTCTCGCGGCTTTTTGATGACCTGTAAACCAATCCTACATTTAAAAGTCATTTCGTCAAATGATAGTACTTTTCAAAATTTGAATTGACAAAATACGAGATCGAGAAAATTCAAGCTCTTGTGAATTTGTCACAGCAAATGGATGACAAACAGGACAGCTATTTGAGTCGGTTTTACTTTTATTGAAAACATTCAAAAAAAAATTGTGAATTAGTAGAGTCCAGTGCAAGACAGCTTCCTCTCAGTACAATGAAAACTTTGTTCACTTAATGAAACCACTCTACCTTTGTGAGGAGATAATTTCGTAGACAAAAGCCAACAGTAAGAGCTTGTGAAAGCCCAATAATACCGTGGCAGGTCATGGTAACCACCTGTCGATCTGTATTATCATGCAACACCTTGAGGTGAGAGCTAGCTACCTGAGGCTGTAAGTAGTTAACATTTACGAGCATAACTGACTTACCTAAAATGGAATAACCCTGCTCAACGAATTCATTGGCATCAATAAAGATTGTTTAGGATTAGTCAACACAGGTTCTCCCAGGTTTACAAGGTCGCCAAAAACTTGTTATCACACTTTACACAGTTTTTACAAATATTTCAAATTATCAGGGTCCACAATAGGGTTCCCACCTTCCCATCCATTTATCCCGCCCTTTTTTACCTGGAAATCAAAGGGTAGCACGATAAGTAACCACAAGTGATTGTAACGTTTCTTTCAGTAAACGTTTATTCTGTTTTGCTTTCTTTTGCTCACGTGCTAGTATCAGTGAAAGAAAAAGATCGTTCATATTGCCCGTCCTGCTTTCTTGTGGAGGTGTGTACAAGTGATGTGTGCTAGTCAGCGCGTTACGTTTATCATTAATCGCTTCAGCTGGCGAGACCACTTCAGATTGATCACAGCAGCCGCCGCATAGAGCTTTTCATAATCAGCTTTACATGTTGAATTCCTCGTTCGGTATATCACGACTATCATCGGCGACCAGTGTGGCCATGCTGGCCAGACTATCCCCAACAAACCAGGCGAGCTGGAAAAGGTCGAAAGACAAGAAAGACAAGAAAGCATTGGCAGGTCAAGAATGCGCAAGCGTAGAAGCCGAGAAATTTATTTATTTATCTATCTTTTTATTCATTAATTTATGGGCGTTACCGTTACCACCTAAAACACAAACAATGCAAATGGTTTTGAAGTTCTACTGGTTATTTTAAGTCAGTATAGATTGTTTCGAAAAGATACAGTTAAAATTAAATTTATGCATCTTTCATTTATATTTCTAGAACATTTGAAGAAGAGGTATTCCTTATGTCCAGAGAAGGAAGTAATGAGCAGCTCCGAAGTGACCAAGCTGGGCAGATACCCAACAACAAAACGTGAGCAAACTCGACGAAATTAATTGAGAGATTATAGCCGGCAGTGCAGGTTTGACCAGTCAATTCTGTGAGCCCGAAGATAGCTTCTCCGCTCTCGGAACATCCTCAACAAAAGGCTAGCTTGTTCGTGTATTTCAACCATATACTGTGTAGTTAATCCTGAGGATACCGCACCACTGGGGCTGAGAATATTGCTACCGTATATCCACTCTAGGAGTTGAGTGTACATTATTCTTTTATTGATGCACGATTGGAAATTTTAGAGCAACTTTGTGTCAGATGTTAGTTTTGCCGGCTCAATGAACGCCCTTTCTTGGATGTAAACATTTTCGCCTTTTTCAAGCTATATTCTAAACCACTCGTGGAGGGGGACATGGGGATTTGCGGTGTTGCGGTGTTGATGTTTTTTTAATGCGGTGATGCGGTGAATAAAATCTCAACTTGCGGTGTTGCGGTGATCTCAAACCCTACGGTGTGCGATGTTTGTGTTTTTCAGGCTGCGGTGTTCGGTGAAATGAAATTGTTTGTGGTGCTAGGTTTTTTTCATCTACCTTTCTCAAACCTAAATTTGACCTAAATTTAGCGTGTAAACTTCGTTAATCGATACTAATTTATGACAAACACGTACCATCGAGATAAATAATTTGTAAAAAACTACAGACCATCACCTTCCAGTCAATCTTCAATATGCTTCGGCTGCCAATCCGAAGCTGTTTTCATTTATACGTAACTTGACAAGTAACTCGACCTCTGCCACCCGGAGCTCTATGTTCGGTAGACACGTGGAGGAGCGAGGACAGAAACAATGTGTTTATTTTGTGGAAAATTGTTGAGGTATAAAAGTATTATTGAAGGTGTAGATGAACGAATCACGGCGCTAAAAATACGTGTTGCGGTGACGGTGTTTCGTTGACTTTTCTTGCGGTGATGCGGTGTTCGTTGTTTTTTTTGTTTTTGTTTTTTTTTTTTTGCGTTGTTGCGGTGTTTAGAACCCCCTGATATCCCCCTCCTCGTGCGTCCATTTGCAGTTTTGCTAGACCTCAATGAGACACAATTGTCCATTTAGTAAATATACTAAGCACTGAGCATGAACAAAAAAGCAAGCACTTGCATGGGAGGGCTACTGGGCTGTGATAAAGGACAAGACTTGTAACAAGTCTTTCTCCATCTAGGTTTGAATTGCGAAATGCACGTAAGGGTACTTTTAATACCACAAAATGTAGGGCGGGACAATCTACCATAGACAGTCATCCTATCCTGTGATGGCGGCATTATCCATAATAGCTTCATGTTACAGAAACCAGGTAAACTTCTGGCGGTGAGAACTAGCTATAGTTTGGCCCGAGTGCTCAGTTGACTTTATAATGAATGAGAACTTGCAAGGAAGAGAATATCAATTCTTGCCTGTGAGTGAATAGATCATTGTACACAGCCCCTGAACGCTGAATATTTTTAACTGTGTTTACATCCAATTCAATTTGGGCGTCAATACTGCTTCTCCGTTTTCTAGGCTCACACTCATGATGGGAAGGGGGGTGGGGGGTAGCGTAGGGGTGGCTTGGAGGTCGACCCGTCCCGTGATAGAAACACGGCAATAAGCAACTGCTAATGCAATTGCAGCAAAGAATTGTCAACACCCGCGTGATCGATCGCGAATAACGTTTTTATTTATGGAATTCTTTTTATATTTATAAGGTCTTCTTACAATTGGAATAGCGTCAGTTGTCAGGCCTAATGGGGCAAACTATCTGCTACAAACCACTCAAAGTTTGATCAATCACACCAGCGACCTGGAAAAGAAAGACGTCTATGTTGTGATACTTCTTGCTGATCTCCAGGAGCCAACAAAATCCACCATGAGGAGGGAACTGTTCAAAACTTTTGACAAATATATTGAACAAGGGTTTCTGACGGTGATTGAAGCATATCCAGAATATTATCCAGATCTTAATAATATCAAAGAGAAATATGGCGATTCTGTTCAAAGAAGAGCTTGGCGTTCCAAGGAAAACCTTGACAACTCTTTCTTGATGTGTTACTGTAAGAACTTCAGCCATTATTACATTCATCTCGAAGATGACGTGAAATCTTCCCCCAGCTTCGTTTCCAAGCTGAGGGATTTTATAACATCACAAACTGACACTGACTGGCCGAGCCTCAATGTTGCCGTTAGAGGAAGCGTGGCGAAGGTTTATTATTCACATGACCTCGAAAATATCGCTTCATATTTTTACCTAATGTATGACGAAATGCCCATTGATTGGCTGATGAACCAGTGGACAAAAATCAAGTTTCCAAATGTAGAGTATCGCTATAATAAAGAACCCTTTTTGGTGTCGTTGTTCGAACACATTGGTGTTCAGTCATCGCTCGCAGAAAAAGGGTTGCACAATTCAAATGATTTGGAACCATTTTTTGATCAGTACGATCAGAAGTACAAAGGCCTGAACCCACCTGCCACTGTAACCTCATCACTGGCTTCTTATCAAGGTGCCCCGCAGGATGCTTATGACAAGGGCAGTGGTTATTTTTGGAGCAGGTATTCCCAGAAAAATGATTACGTCTTGATAAAATTTAACGCGGCGACGGCTGTTCAGAAAGTGTTCGTGGATACAGGATCTTACAGGGCCCCTCAACATTTGTTACATTTTGGTGTTTTGCAAGCTAGCTTCCGGTCAGCTGAAGACAATGAAACACAGACGAGTGGCAAAGATTCCTGCGGAAAGTTCGAGATTATTGGATTTTTCAACCGGGGACAGGCGAAAGCATCTCTAGATAAGTCCAGGAAGGTCACTTGTTTAAAAATCTTAGTAGAACGGGATCAACGTCAATGGATTTTTCTGCGCGAGATTGATATTTGGTAGCCAACTGACCGATTAAAACTCTGCTCCAGTCCCTCGATTGGTCTTCTCGGCTGCTTTTTGACCTGGAGACTGGATTACCATCACATGTTCATCATACTACCTAAGAAAAGAAACAAAGAATGGTCAAGGAGAATGACTTTTTGTTGATATATTTACAGGGTTTCCATTTCCGATGGTACTTTCGTTTCATTCTCTTATCAGGGAGCTTACGCAACGACGCCTAATCAAAAAAGATTTATATTTTACCGACGAAATTCGCAACAAGTGTCTAGATCTGTTCAGTACGCCAATGGCTGCAAAACCGTGCTCAGGTTACACGTGCAATGACAGTGTTTAATCCAAATGGTAATACGAAAACTTAGCCGGCGCCGCTCGCGTTTCCTCGGACTACGGAGAACTAAGTCATCTCATGTTGTTGTTTTGCAGAGGACTGCTAAGAAATGTACATAGATTTATATTGTTCTACCCATTAAACCTTTCATTTGGCGACGTTCTCGCTGGCGTCGCCGTCGTGGTATTAGGGACCTTAACCACCGACGACGAATGGGACGACGACGTCGAGTAAAACTGTTGTAGGACTGGGTCGAGGACGTCGTTCACGGCGTGAAAACCAAGTGCGAGTACATGATAACAGAGCTGAGTTCTTGTAAACATCGACCTAAAACTATCGAGAAATTTTGTCATGTCTTCCTTTCAAGACCTGTTTCTCTTGAGCTACGAAAAGGGTACTATCGATGAAAACAAATTTTCAGTCCTACATGAGGAATTGATGTCGAGAAATCCCGATTTCTCATACGAAGAACATAACAGGTTTTCACTCGAAGAGATGAGTGATGCCGAATTTTCGGCCCGATATAATCTAAAACGTCCTTCCCGGTATAAATTCTATCCTAAAAACATAAGCGAAAGCCTACATGTAGATAGGAACCAGAAGAAAATGAAATACAGAGTCATTTTTCAACTTAATTCTGAATTCATTTAATTTTCTCCTTTCGCTGACAACCGAATTCAACAACGGACAAATCGACAAACCCAAAATAATGTTATTACCAACGATTTCTACACCAAACTCGCCGTAAAATCTAGTTGATACAAAGTTGAGTTAAAATAAATAACCAACTTTCATTTCAATAGTTTGATATACATTTTCTGCCTCAGTGAAACACTGCGTAAATAGATTAATACTTACTCACGTTCGCTCAGGACGGCAAACCTGACGTTTTGACGTCCTAAACTTCACGTAGACGACGAGTCTAGCATGCGCGGTAGCGCGGTAAGGGGAAATTTTACTTCCGGTCGTCGTTGGTGCTTAAGGTCCCTATTGTGTTAGGTTCGAGCCCTAATCCATGGACCAAAAACTCAAATGGAGAGCAGACTCATAAGAACAGCGGAGGTCGAGAGTAGTTTTAAGGGTTCCTGCAGTATCTTGCTTTGCACTGACAGGGACAGTGACTGTAAGGTGTACATTTGTAAAAATCGAGTTACATCGCTTTATTGAGCATCTCGCAAATTGTGGAGTTTTGTTAAATTTTCGTAGCATCACTGAAACAAAGATAAAACATACAAAACACCTCAGTTCAGTTGATTGTTCAATCTTTTTTTATTGCCGGCGAACGTTCTGACATTCTCGCCCGCAAAGCCTGCTATCCTTTTGGTCAGCACCATGAATCACAGCCTCAGGCCAGACAACTAACTGCACTCGCTTTTTGAGCATCCGCAAAGTGCTCTGTCCTCTATCATATCACAGATTCTTTGACTTAATCTATTCGTGGTCACCATTTTTATTTTTGATGGCATGACAGTGAAAACAGGAAGACTTTTTAAAATTTATTTTCAGTTTATCTACTTCGTTATAAGAGTTTTAAGATTAAAAGCACATTTGGAAATACTACTGAAATCGGTGCTTTTGGGAAGTCAACATCGTAGAATTGAACCAGTTCGTCGTTTTACCAAATAGTAGGAGTATTGTCTGGGAAAAATTGTGCTCTGTATCGACACTGGAAATAATTTCCTCAAAACGATTGCATGTAATCTATATAAAAAAACTCGACAATACGCTTTAAGCTATGTACATGTTCGGCATGTTGCTGGACACCTTGACACTTTGGGAAACTAAGCCAGCCAGTGTTTTTCTAAAAAATGCATCGATCATTTCATTTTCCGGCCGAGCGAGCCAAATTCAGAAACCGCTGACAACAGCAACATTCTTTTTTCTCCGTCCTCGTCATCTGAAAGCGGCTGGTTCAGGCAGTCCATGCTGCACAAGGCTAAAGAACTTGAATTTCTCTCCCATCTCTGCCGCGCTTGTCAACATCTTGTAGCCGCTTTGTAGCTGTTCTGCTTGAGAAGAATCAGCGTTTTTCAGAAGTACCTAACAAGGAAAAAGAAAGAGTGAAAGGTAATCATTAGGTCAACAAATCAACAATTATGATTGGAAAAATTAGGTATATGAAAAGTTATTGTAGTACAAAGTGTTTCGTTAACATTGTGTAAAACGTTTCACGGCTGTCACAGGAAGATCAGATTAAATGTAATGAACTGTGGCTCCGTGCATTTTAAATGAAGATGATGATGAAACAACGACTTAGTTTTCACTCATGAACAACGAGCATTATTCACTTGACATTCAGTACAGCTGAACTACACTTCACCATAGGCTTGCCTCAAACATAATCCAAACACGGCGAGAAAGGCAGGAAAGTGGCTTTACGGTTCGTCCGAAACCAAAAACAGGGGAGTCTTTCTGTCACTAAGACCAGCTCGCAGAGTCGCTTATTTTCTGAAGCGAAAAGATGACGCAAAGAATTGGGCTACGAAGAAACTCTGAAATACTTAGTCCGTGAACTTAAGACAGTTCGAACAACACATTGCTTATCAAATTTGTACCATGACAATTTGCTGACAAGATGCGCGCAGTGCACCTTCATTTCCACAGTCATGCGTTTGTTGCTTTTCCGCGGATTTTAACAAGCAAACTCGTTGCCAGGCTCCTGCCATCCCGCCTCGTCCCTCGCTCAAGGGGAGACGAAGTATTTGACAACAAGACAGCACGCCGTTTCCCACGTCTCATATCATTATTTCAGTGCGAATTTTTCGCGAAGGCCCGAGCGGGACCCGAGAACCTTCAATCAGTCAATCAATCAACTTTATTAGAGAGGGTGACACCTTGCTTACCTTCATTCTCGTGTCGATCCCCATTTGCTGAAGAAATGAGCTCTGTGTAACTGGTCCAAACGTTTGAACTGTCAAAATAATTAAACAAAAATAGAAACTATCAAACGATCCGTTACAAGGCAGCAGATTTAAGGCTCGGCGCGGAAGACGCTAAACAAGACTAAATGTTGGTATTTATATCTGCAAACAGACCCTGATTTAAAATAGCCAGCGGGTAAGTTCTAATGAAATTCTAAGAAGAAATTATCGGCAGTTATCCTCATATATCTCTCATTATACCTCATCTACATTCTAGTTCTAACACGTAACCGATTTTGTGTAATGCTTTTGTATAGATGAAAGATTTCAATTCGCTGAGATAGACTTAAGTTCGACGATCATAGCAATCATATGGAAACCAGCCTTAGGGACGCTTACTGACCAATCAGATAACTGCGCGCGCTTGGAGAATACAAAGTGATTATTACTTCAAGTGCGCGCAAGTCTTCATTCACAACATTATTCTTGCGAGCGGAGCCTTTCGGAGTGCTGCGAGAAAGAGTTTGCGACGAATTTTCAGTTTTAGCCATTCTGATGTACAAAAAGCTAGTTTGTTTTGTACTCGTGTTGCTGCCGAACTCTGCGGCAACATCGCAAGACTATAAGGAGAAAAGTGGGTACAGGGTTTCCTTGAAAACGCTTTCGTCGTATTTCAAAAGCGAAATGTTTTAACAGTAAAAGTGATTAGATGGGAGGGATTACCAAACCAAATCTAAAAGGTGAAGATATTATCGTATCTCCACGCGTCTAAACCTTGAAGTATTCATTCGGTTTTCGTACGGAATGGTTTTAAGCTTTCAGCAATTTGACCTAACAATTCCCTGACAATTGAAGTTTGAGTGCACGCAAAATTCGACGTGAGCGCGAGAACGCCATTGTTTTAAAGGGGAATAGATAATCAAAAAGATGCCACGATAATTTTGCAGTGCTTAGGTAACCAAACGGACTATTTTAAACAGCTCCGTTCAGTTTTTTTAGGTATCACATCACCTGTGTCCGTCCGAGTGTTTCGTATGTGTGTGTGGTCTTTGTTTTCTGTTTTTTGTGCCTTTTCATCAATCACTGGGTCGCATACTAACTCTCCGGGAGTAAAAGTGTACAGTGACTCAGGATTTCACTAACCTTTTCCACGGGTAGCCTTCCTGAGGTACGAAAAATCAACATTAGCTGTAACATCTGCATTTCCAGGATCCACTAATACATCATGTAATTTATGTTTCTTGAATGCCTAAAGACAACAAGAGGAAAACTTCGAGATCAATCAGCCATGAAATGTGGCAGGCGATTATAAATATGCACTCTAGGTTCTCAGTCTGCTAATTTTTTTATCTGGGGCACTATGAGGTGTGAGGCTCACAGGGCTCCCTCCACAAATTCATTCCCAAGGGGTTTTGGGTGGGCTTATCAACTGGGGGTGGTTTTTGTTGGGTAGTGGGGTGCGGGTGATTATACGCATTGTAAAAAGCCGTTTGAAAATGAACAGACAAGAAATGACTTAAAAGCAATTATGGTAGATACATTGTCAGTCTCAGTAGCAAATTTATTTTAATGTGCTCTCCACTTGCAAGCGTGTTCGATGGCTATTGAAATTGGAATCACAATGCTCTGCTGGTGAGGGTCACTTTAGACAGTTAAAGTTTTTTTGTTAACTGACGGATGGGTCTTTAAACAGCGGGCCTTTCAAGCGAAGATGGGGCGGGGGGGGGGGTTTAACTGCCATTTTATGGTATATTGGTATACTTCTCTGGCAAAATGTTCAGCATGTAATCCAAAAACAGGGAAGGAGTGCCTGGGTTTCTTGAGAGGGGGGACCTGCACCTGCAATGGAGTGGCATCTCATCCAGGGAGGAAAGCAATACGACTAGTTGCTTCAGGTTATGGAAAAGAGAGTTCACTGGCTTAATCTCCCATTGAACCGACCCTCAGAGTGTGCCTTTTGCTGTCATCTTCTCCATAATCCACAATCAATGCACATCCTCCTTGCTCTGCTAAGGCCTCACTCATGTGCTCCACAATAGCACCACCCTGTGGGCACACCTCTATCTGATCCCATGAAATCCCTTGAGGTACCAGGGTCTGTGAGGCTAATGTAGGACCAGGGGCTAGGACAAACCTCAGTTGTGAGGACCTATAAAAAAAAAAACCGCATAGAACATTACATGAAAATAAGAAAATAATATGCCAAAAGTACTTGTGAGGTATAAGAGATGATGTGAGTCAAGGTTATCATCCAAGAGCAAAAAATATATTATTCACTATCTTGAATAACACAAGCTGGTCAAAAGGTGTAAAAGCACTCTTCAGAAATCTAGTCTGTGTTAAAATTTGATTCAAGCTTAAAACCAAAGCTCTCTACAGTGTACACACCCCTTCTCTGGTGAAACATCAACAAAAATTTCTCTCCAGCCATGATCTGTTTTCTACAGAAGAAGAAATAGCATATTTTAAAAACAAGTGTGCATCAGGCTTTCACCCAAGGATAGAGCTTATTAACTGATTTCATGAAAAGTCCTGCCCCCTTGTCCTGACCTCAAAACATCCTAAAGCGTGCCAATACACATCTAGAGCATCTCTGCAACCACAAAACTATAGACTTGGTCAATATGTTAAAATATTAAAGCATGAAACCACTCTGAAATTCAATCAAATCTTAAAGATTGCTTTTATAATATTTGAATGTACCATGTTAAATTTCTAATTCTTCTCCTTGACAGAAGTGTATTTTTCCTGATGCACAACTTTGTTTGTCAGAGTGTGGCCGACTGAGAGTGTTACTTCAAACAATATGTACTAATGATGATTCATGTTTGTCACAAGGTGGCAAAAATCACACTGTCATGGCAAAGTGTTTAAGGCTTTCACTAACCACCTCTAAGATTCCATGGACCAGACTCAAGATACATGTACAAATATAGTGACTTTGCCAAGCATTACTAAACAGAGAACACTAGCCTACCCAGTCAGACAAACAGGGTGTAGTTTACATTAGACAATCTTACCAACATCAAAAGATCAGCACCAGTACCTGGAACTGGTGAACTGGGAGAGCATCAAAGAATTCATGAGCCACAAAAAAACAATTGCCACCCTGTAGCGGGACATCTTGGACAGCTCTGTACCATGACACAGGGACACCAGTCTGGCTGACACACCTTTTGTAACACAATGATGACACATCCTGACAGTTTAAAAAAAGAAAAAAATTAAGAAGCTTCATCTAAAACTACAACAACCAGGAAATAAAGAATAAGCAAAACAGGTAGGATTTAGGTATTTTACTGTCAAAATCAGGCCAGTGACTTGACATCACAGGCTGTAGATACACTGCAAAGTTTCTAATTGGCTGATTCTGAATTTAGGTATAGTAAGAGGAGACAATTATAAACCTAGTGCAAGTGAGGGAAATCCCTTTGTGTTCCATGTCGAAATCAAAGTGAAATAACAGTCTTGATGACTGAGTCGACATACACTCAAATCTTGAAACCCAACATGCTACAGTTCCAAACTATCATTTCCTCTTATTTGTATGTTGTACCTCACTGCTCTGTGATTTTTTATCTGTTACATCCTCCTGTCTTTCTTTGTGCTTTTGATGATTGTTGAGCAATGTGCCAGTGAGTGTCTTTTCTTGCATTTCACTTAACATTGGACTCACTTCAACCAAGCTCAAAGAGACTTTGCTGTGCAGTTCAGGAAACTTGTGAAATACCTTGTTTATAAATTATATAATTTAGGTCAGTACCCTAGGTTCAGTATGATGCCCATTTTGTCTAATTAGCTTATTCTCAGAGGCTGAATGAATACAAAATCAATCAAAACAGTTTACACCAACTAGTGGATCTGTACCAGGGTATTTCCCTGATATCATCCTGAATCTTGTATTATTTTGAGCTGGATTAAGGGGGCTAAGTCACAGTATTTTATATAATTCTATTTATTTTTGACAACTATGAGTTCTAAAATTATTTCAAATTAACTGAGCAGCAGTCTTCCATTGTTAAATAATCCTTTGAGCAATAATACTTAAATTATGCAAATGCGAATGCAAATGCAAATGTTATTCTCATACAACTGTTATCTAAAATATTTATTAATGAACATAATAATCATATTCATTACTATATTTTATTGTAATAATCTTTATGTAAATAATTTAACCTATATAATAGGCAACAATCCTGACTCTGGTGGCATTAAATCAAATTCAAGCTCTCTATTGTGATTACAATAATAATAATAATAATAATAATATTATTATTATTATTATTATTATTTGTTACTATTATTATTATTTCTAGAATTCATTAACAGAAGTGAATTGAAGACTCACTCTCAATAAATCTGAAGCTAACGTTCCTCTCCCAGGTCCAAGCTCGACAAGTTGTACGTTTTTCTTTCCTGATGATATCCATTGGTTTACAAACCACACGCCTACAAGCTTCAAATAAAATTTAAAAGATAAAAACTTACCAAGAAACATCAAACAGCAAAGGAAAAAAACCCAAATAATGTATTTTTGTACAGTGCTGGAAGAAGCAAGTCTAGGAAGAGAAAAAATTCATGTCATTGAAAGTGAATTTTAGAATCGTTCTTATCATTTGATCTCATATCTGATTTCCATGTTACCACAGAAAGTTGTAACATGCAGATGGAGTAGCCGTAAGTGTTCACTTAAATATAGCTTGACAGTAATGTGTGGTTCCAGAAAAGAACATACCCATCCCATGGAAGGTAATTGGGAATTCTTTGAGGGTGGAGGAAAGCAAAAATCTTATTTTAAACCAAAGTATGAGGCTAAACTAGAATTTTCATACGGGTAGGGTTCAAAACAAAAAACCTGCTGTATGTATGTTGTGTGTCTGCGTGAAGGGGCAAGGAAGGGAATGTAATTTTCTGGGAAAGCATAATACCTCTCCAAAGACTTGACTGATTTCAGGTGAAGTGATGAAGTCTCCAGCTTGACCAAACACATCATTGTTCATGTAATATCCCTGAAATAGGAATAATTTTATTAAATTATAGATTGAGATACAGAATTTATTATTTATCATGATCATAGTCACAGGGATTATTAAAATTTTTCTCAATTTATTACCCTGCTAGCAGAGCCACCTCGAGTTTTCTTTGATCTTTTCCAACTTATCCACAACAAATTGAGGTGTCTCTGCTGGCAGGGTATCAATTTATTAAAACAACAAATGTTTGAGACCCACCACACTTGACCGCCTCCAGGATTGATTTAATAGGTTTATCCCTTTACCCCCCAAGGCAAACAGCAGTTTTTCCCAAATCAGCAAATAAGGACATTCCTTTGTGTACAATATGCCATTTGAAAGCCACTGATCAGCTTATTTAAGAATTGACATCAGCAGCTATGAAGGAGGTAGACATTTTGAGAAAAACTGCTTTAAAATGCAAAAATGGACGACTTCAAAAATGTATCAGCCTTCTACTAACAAGTCTTGCATTCCATTTGCAACTGAAAAAAGGAACTTAAAACTTGTGGAGGTGGTCAACTATGTCTTAGATAGGAGGGGGTCACAATTTTATGACTCCAATGGGCAGATCTCCACAAGACAATCTTCACGACAAAAATCCATAGAAATCTATCAAATATTCACAAAGTTATGATGTTGTGTGCCAATTGGCACTCTTGGGGAGAAAAGGGTAAAAGCGATGTTTTGTACGTAAAATTTATCAGTCTATAGGATTTAATTGTTATTAATATTTGTTTCAGATATATTTATAGACTGAATTAGATGCACAGTGTTTCTCTTTCACTCTAACTGCAAAAGGATGCTGGGTTTATTCAGCACCATTTAAGAGCGATGGTTTGGTGTTAAAAGATGTTACATTCCAATATTATTATTATTATAAAAAACCAAGCTCAAAGTTAAACATAATAAAAATAAGCCTCAACTTACAGACAATGGATTTGTCAAGACTTCCTGCATAAAGGCTGCAACTGTCAGTGGTCCAGATGCCTGGTAATACCAAATTAAATTATAACAATTATATTATTATAAACTGACTCACATATTTTAATAAACATGGATCAAAATACTACTTGCAATTTTCTACCTTGATCCTGCTAATGAGATGTTCTTTTAACGTAATATTCCCAGGACGTGTTGTGGAGGACGAATACTGACGCCATCTTAACCCATGAACTACAAAAAAAAAAAAAAAACAAGAAAAGCTTCTTATAACGACGCCTCATTGAAGTAGATCTTGTGCTAAGCTACACACCAGCTGGCAACATCGGCTGCTGTACTGGAATCCAGGTTATTTTTGTTGTACACAGAACGCTAAATCCAATCATGCATAGAGCGAGACCCATAACAAAATAAGCATTGGGTTATGCGTTTATCCTGTCTCAAATACAAACCTGGAAAGTATTTGGAGAAGGCACTATAAAGCTTTGTTTTTTTCTGCAAAACCCATGCCAAGCGGGCGGCCATATTGGCCGCGAAAACCTTGGCAGACTGGAACCCAATTACGAATTTTAAAATTTTTAATTCCCTTCCCTTCTCTTTATTCACGGTTTAGAAGGCTTTGAAGGTTTCAGAAAGCAATGAACATTATTTACTTTCTGAGACGATTTATTTCACATTATCGTAGCCAAAACTCAAACTTACAGCTGTATTGAGACCTAGGAGATGACAAATATTTACAATATTCCTAACCAGCTGCAACCTCCTAATTTTGTTATTTCCTCATTTTTACCTTTCCTCATTCCAGAACGATAACAAGCTGACCTGTTTTATCAGTCGATGATGATAATATGTTGTCCCCGCCTAACCCGTTGTCAAGCGAGTTTTTCCACACTACCTGTGGCACTGATTTAGACAAAAATGACTGAAGTTTTCCGTCGGACCAGGGGCCCGTTTCTCGAAAGCCCCGGAAACTTTTCGGGCCCGTAAAGCCATTTTTAGACCATCGGTATCTAAAAACGGAGAAGTGTATACGCCTGAAACTTCTTGTATGAAGGGAACTTCTCTTCATATTAAGAATGTGTGAATAAAACAGCGCTGTGATCGTAAGGTTCGAGATTCTGTTATGGCTTTACTGGCCCGAAAAGTTTCCGGGGCTTTCGAGAAACGGGCCCCAGAACTGCGGCCAGCTAATAAAACCACGCCTCTCAAATCAGACTTGCTTGGCTTAGTACATTACCAAAATATCATTTCATAAGCAGTGAAAAAAATCTTACCCTCACTGACAGGTCTTCTGCAGTCTTGGGGGTTTTGGTAATACTGCTATTCTGGTCAATAAAGTCACAGGTCGTCAACGCATGCTCATATCATGAGCCACGCCTGTTTGTAGCAGACTCGGGGAAATCCGTCCTGGTGCTGGTTTTTACGAAAAACTCCGCCCCCCGTTTCTGTCTTATCCTCTGAGTTATTTTGCCCTCCCTGGTAAAATTTTGATTTCCTTTTCCTAGAATTAGAGGATTCCTTCAAATTCTCCGGAGTATTATTCCTCCCTAGTGGAAAATATGATTTTCCCGGACGGATGGGAAGAGCGGCTCCAAAAAAAAAAAAAAAAATGCCCAAACCGGTAAAATTGTAAAATGTCGCTTACATGTCTCGGTCTCCCAGACGCAAATGGAGTAAATACGAATCTTTATTTAAGTGTCATGTATACAAATTTTTGTGCATCGCCAGCACTTACTGGTGACACTGATGCAGATCTGCTGGGTGCAAAATATAACGCGGTACCGTCGCAGTTATTTTGGGGCAATTCGCAAAATTGATTGACGTTTTAAGCGGCTCACTGAAAGCTACTGAAAAGGAACTCTGTTATTATTTTTGTTCATTCTTTTTTTGGTGCTGGAAAGTGAAAATAACATTGGGCGGGTGATGGTAGATTTTTTGTCCGCCCAGTTAAAGTTCTTATCGAATTCCTTTGCAGAATATTCATTATCCACAAACTGATAAACTGATCTGATTAGTATCTGTATATCTTTTTTATTCAAGAAATTTACGGAACCTTTACCGCTTGCTAAATGGACTCATCCAATGTCATTTTTTCTTGGATGTATAGACAGCCTCCACAACAGAACAACAAACAGTAACAGTAAGCAAAGTACAAATTTGCTCAAAGTTATCCTGCATCAAACATGCACCCAAAAACACAGTCCGGCACCTCAAAAGGCAATAAGGCCGTCAGTTCACTCCACTAGCTAGGCAATAAGGACTCCCACTTTAGAACATTACGATCTGTCACGAGACGCACACCGAGAGGACCCCAGGAGAGGTCCCACGTTAGCTTGAAATAACTAAAAATATCGTGATCTGAAATGCTTCCTACGTAGTGGTCGTCACGGTTCACCCATCGTGAAAACTGAACTGTTCCATCTTTTCTTTTAATTACTGGCCATGGCATTTTATTATTATCTTGTTGGTATTTTACCTTATTAAACTATTAACTTCAGGTCCCTTCGATATTTTCCTGCTGAATAAATTCTTCTTTCTAGAAGTCCGCGGCTGTAGGCCTTCTTATCACCTACAAAGCTCAATAAAATGAAGACTGCTTTAGTCTTCTTTATTATGCAGAGGCAAGTAGACCCTGACAGTAATGATTATTTATTGTTTCCAAATTGCTACGTTGAGTATTTGTTTCAATCCAGGTGATCGCAGATTTTTATTCACACGGCCATTATCAAGATTAGGACCCTTCTTAATTAAGAAGTATTTTATGTCCCCATGGCTATGATGCCCCACAAGGGTTTTCAGCTCCCATAAGCCAGTCACCCTTCCATTTTTAGCAAAACGACTGCTTAGCCAGTGGGAGACATGTCTAGTCACCCACTTAGCGTTGGAGTAATTGATGTGCTTATAAGTGTTGGCGGTTCCTGATACATACTCTTGAGTGGTGGTCACACGGAAACTTTGTTTCTTTTTTTGTTTCTTTTTGCTAAAAACTGATCCAACTATATGGAGGTATAGACAAGTATAATTACACTGATGTTTGCTCACAAAGGTGCCCGACAAGTAAATAAAAGTTATATTTGTACTGGAAGGACGTCAGTGACAGCTTCGGTAGTTTCTTTTTGAAATGATGGCCTAAAAATATCGCTTGCATTATCGAGGGCGATAGTCAATGTACTATTTACAACTCAGAAGCTATAATACAGACACATGCTTTTTTCTATCAGGATATTGCCAATTATTTTGTACTTTAGATATCATTTTACAAGTAAGTAGACCTTATTTGCCTTCACTAAAATAAGCGAGTGATCAATTTAGAATATTTGCATAGTTCATAATGTTCGGGGTTAAGAGATCGAAGCGATTAGCGATTAGCCTCGCCGCTAAATAAAGCATAACGTTATAATGACAACAAAGCGCTGTTCCCTGTAAAGTCAGTTTCAATTACCGTTTGAAAGAGTTAAAAACAGTTTATATGTGGTATTATTTCCTTGACAGTCTTAACACCAACGCTTATCGTCTAGCGCCGTACGATTTCACGTTTTATACATTGTTTTATTGGGAGGTATTGTCCAGCGGAAAACAACGTGACACAGTGGAGTAGAATGTATTATATTTAAGACAGGATGGGAGTTTTATTTTCCCGGAAGTGCGCGCGTTTTAACCTGCATGCATTGTACCGTAGTTTTGTCATTTCCGGTTGCCGAGGAATTGCGTTACGGAGCACAAACATTTCATGAGAACTTGAATGTTCTGGTCTGAGATCCGACTGCGTTCGCAGGCTGGGATTAATTGGCGTCTAGGAATCTCAGTCGGAAAGCTTACATTGTGTAACTGTTTGTGGCTTGGTGGGCTGAAAAGCATTTAACTGCAAGTCATCGTCAGCATGAAAAATGTGCCCACCAAACTCCGCACTATCCTTCACAGTTGCATAATATTCGATCTATAGAGCAGAATTAATTTACAAACAAACCGGACAGAGGAGAGGAAAAAACTTGACTCAAGCCTAACTCAACGTGGACTGCAAACTGAATGAGCTAGAAGTAAGTTCTGGTCTTTACACCGTGAACTTAACTAAACCTAAATAAAATGATTGATAATGAATCATTCTGTTCGATGATCAGTTTGCCTGTGCATGCAGCCATTAGGGAACTTGAGATTGGACTACGTGTACAAGATTGAGTATGGGTCAAACCAGTGACGTTTCTAGAGCCATCGCTCTTCATGTTGGTTTTATAGGTACAGAGGGTAGCTGATCGGATGAGATGGGTATGTGACGTGATAATGTATAGAAAAGCCTAGAAACTAGAATTGGAAAGTTGGCATCACTGTGAAAGACACATATTACAGTTTGCTTTTCAACTTCGGTTATTCTGTACAAGATGAAACGGTAGGAGTATTGTAATACCCCCTAGTCTATCAAACGCTACCCACCTCCCATCATTTTGCTACATGTAAGTTTGTAGTTCGCAGATCAGTATCTGTTTGAAAGATGAGTGTCTTACGCAGTGATGCCAGCAGAGCTGGAACCTCGACCTCAGCTAGCACTCACTGGGTCACGGAGTGTAGACTCCAAAACGGTATGGTTTTCCCTCGTTTTTTCGGCGAAATTTTGGAGATCTTTGCACTATCAGCCACCGGTCGGGGTTACTACGGCCCAGTAAAGGCTGCATTATAATCTATCTTTATACCTGTTGTTTGCCTTTAATTAAATTAAGCCCGGTTTTTTTACGTACTCTGGTGACGGAAAGGGCCAAGATTGACGTCAGATAAAATTGGGCTTTTTTACCGCTGAAATTCTGCTTGCAGTGTCAGGGTACGATATGCCAGCAAGAAACCACAGGTTATAAAACTACCCAGTGATCAGATGTCAATCATCACGTGACTGGCTCATGAAATCTCACGAAAGTTGAGAATGTACACCTTATAAGTTTGGGACTGTGATCAATCCCTGATCCCAAGCGAATAGACATTGAGTTTATAAGATGTATCGATTGCCTCTCCTACATTAGTTAATTAATTGACATTATGACCCACATACACCCAATCTGCTCGGATAGATAAGAGGCGGAAAAACTGATTTGCAGAGAAAAAAAATGACTTTAATTAAGTGTCGAAGTGTTTAGCACTGCTGTGCTAGTTGTGGACACTGAAATAAGCAAACAAATATTGTAAATTAAACAGAAAATTGTTAAAAATCCCAACTGGCGGAAGGTTGATCACGTGGCTATTTACAAGCGTGGAGGAGTTGAATCTGGGACCACCAAACCATCAAATCCATCTAGTGGCAGAGAGGAGGATTTGAACTCGGGACCTCCGGATTAAAAATCTAGCGCCCCATCACTGGGCCACGCCGCTTCCACATAGAAGCGTTGTAGCGTTGAAACGTTAGAAGTGTTGTGAGAGTTTAGAAGGCTCACATTGATCGTGTAGTTATAGTGCATTTTCAGTGTTAAACTTAACCAGATGATAGTGCTTTCATTGTTGCCTACTTTTACACTATTTTGATTGGCTCTTTGTGACACGATAGATAACAAGACATCAGTGACGTCACACTACCGTTCCGCGAGAATCCTACCTATTTTGTACTCGATATCTTTTAGCTGCTTTTAGCGAAACAAAGAATATTCGGTAGTTCCCACGCTTCGATGACTGGCTAGAAATACAGCTATATATGGTAATAAAATATCTCGGATCGGTCAAGATGTGTTACAAAATGACTGAAAATGGTAACAAACGCTGAACTTGAACTTTCCATGGTGCGTTTTACCACACTTCTGCCCACGGAAAAGACGAACAATGTAATGGTGGAAAAAAATAATCCTAGATGTAACAATTTTTGCTGTTCTATTTACTGTCTAACATATAAGTGTAGAACATCAGCTAATACTGGTATTTCTTCGGAGCATTCATCTTCATTTTATCTTGTAAACAGTTTGCCGAATTAAGTTACCAGTGATTTCAAACTAAAGTATTCAACTCGGCTTAGCTCACAGCAGACGGGAGAATGCCAGTTGTTGTCGTCAGCTATATTTCGCTGAGACGTTTTGTTTATAAGTAGCTAGAGTTCCGTATTTGTCATTTGATATATCTCTGAAAACTGCGTGACAGTAATAACTGCTAAGCTTGCTTTTTAAATTCTATTTTAAGGTGTTGTAGTAACTTGTACAAGTTGCATATTTCATCGTCACTCTTAGTACGTCGTAGACAGTACAGTAATAGCAGCGGATTTAAATGTAATATCGTATCAATGCCGGAAGCTACGTAAACACGGAAAAATTCTTTTACCAGTAAAGAAAACTACTAGCCATGATGATAGATGCGAGCGAAGCCATAACACTACTGGAAAAAAGACCTGAAAAATTTTCAGGCTTTGAACGGGACTTGAACCCACGACCTTTGCATTACCGGTGCAATGCTCTCCCAACTGAGCTATCAATTTTTTTCAGGTCTTTTTTCCAGTAGTGTTATGGCTGCATTCGCATCTATCATCATGAGTACATTTAATTGCTACTGTTGGACATCTATTACCATGGAAAACTACTAGCCTTTATCATTTTGAACGATTATAATAATAATAACAAACTTTATACAGGGGGATCAATCCACTGAAAAGTGGTATTCAGTGAGGTCCTGTGAAAACAAAATAATATTAATTCATAAATAACCGGTTAAAAACATAAAACAACTGTAAAATACACTAAATATATTGTCTCCTCGATGTATTTTTTATCAGTCCGTGGAAAAGTTTTTCTTTGAGATTAAAGCTTTCTTACGAGTCCTTGTTATTAGCTTCTAAAGAACATTTTTGGTTATGTAGACGAGCAAGTGAAACACATATTAGATGACACTGAGATAAATTAACCGCCATGGTGACTTTGTCTGAAATGACGATTCGAGCGTCAGCTCCTGGTCAGAACAAAGACCAATAACAAGATTCTCGTCACATAACAAGTTCAGTTTCCACGAAAACTTCTTTGTTCAAAAACTGACACACTAGATGGACTTTTCTGAGTACGACTTAACAAGTTGCATGTCAAAGAAATCGACCAAGAGATTTTCAAAGCCAGCTGTGCACACGAGGTGCATGGATAATTTTGGCAAGAAAATCGTGCAGTGTTCCCTGAGGTTTCAGTTTTTTCTCTAAAATGGTAAAATTCATTTCAGTGTACTTTTGATCAAATGCCAATATCTAAATACAGCCTTTTTGTGAAAGGATTGGGAAGAAAACTGAAGCGGAAGTATTCAAAACAGTACTGAAAAACAGCTTATAGTAGTGTATCTGAAGGAGAAGATTAATACGTGAGATTACGTAGCTTTGGCAAAAATATCTGCGAAAGGACTTCCTCAAATTAAACCACACCAATCAACAATTGTAATTAAGTGATAGTGTTCCAAAATTAAACATTACATGAAATACTTGAACCTTTATTTTAGTCGCCGGAGAAATAGCATAATAAGCGAACGAATTATTTTTGATGAAGTTTTTTTGTCGGTTAAAGGCTGCTACAGCGAAAGTTACTCAGTAGGTTTGTGTCAAATTTTAAAATACAGCGAAAGCGAAAACCAAAGACAAGCACTAATGGCCCGGACTTACTTGATCTACAAACTATAGCAATAACATACTTTCAATCCCATCTTAGTTCTACTTTATTTAAGCACAGTTCCAGGCCGATTTAAAATCTGCATTATGTTGGATTATCGCCATATATCGGCTTTTGGAGTGAGGGTCCATGTGCTTGCTTGATTTCATTTTTAACTCAAAAACTTATCTCATGTAATCCTCTTGACAATTCGCTTAAGGTGGCTTTAAAAAATTCTGATTTACTTCACTTGATTCAGTTGAACTGATATTAATGAACGGGTGATAACTTTGGATAGTCTCTTGTTTGTTTGCGTGACTTCTCAACGAGAGTGAAAGGTCTCGTATGTGTCCTAAAATACTCCGATAGGGTGAAATAACTTGACTTATCACTCCTCCACCAAGGTTTTATTTGAACACAATAAAATTTTATACATACCGATGTTTTTTAACGATAATATGTTTCCGTTGACTATATTTGTAACTTTCTGCAAAACGACAGGGTTATGAAAATGACGCAAACAGAAGTCCATCTAAATAAATGAAATACAGGATTTTCCCGTTTTGTGGTAATGCGAGGGAGACTTGTTATTTTGGACTGTGAAATTCCACAGTTTTGTGGTTGGGATACAAAACGTTTTATCAACCACAATGAAAGGTGGTTTCAAACTAAAATTATATAGCGACATTTTTTACTATGCAGAACATGAATTCAAAAGGGTTTCTTGCAGCTCTGCAGTAAGTTCTGAAATTTGTCAGATAATTGGTGAATATAAATTATCAAGGCTAGCTTGTAAGGACGAAATTTCTTTATTTAGGAACGAATTAATGTTTTAGGTTTTTTCATGCTGAAATTGTGGGTGTCTCATAGGATTTTGGTATTTTTACTAAATTTAAGATTCATAAAGCTCGAAGATTCCTTTTCAATGGCTTCCACTTAGCGTGACAGCCCTTAAGTTCATCCTGTTTCGGTGTTCCTATCAGACGTCGTCACATGAGTATGACGCGAACAACAAAACAGAAAATCTTAATCAATATTTCAAAGAGTTTGAGGTTTCTCTTGTTCCATCACGCACTCTGAGTCAAACTTTTGTTTTCGTCAACTTTTCGTTAAAACTGGCCGGAAGTTACGAAGCTTCGCCCTGACTTATGGAGGGCAGAAGACGGATTATTGCTAGTCAGGTTCCCGTCACTTCCTCGCACCCACTTAAAGTTTGCTTACTCCGCAATGTTACATGAAGTTCCTTCATCAAGACGTAAACGTATGCATGACATCATTTCTATCCCCGCTGCGCTGATACACGAAAGAATGGCGGAAACGTTCAGAATTGAAAAATAGTAAAGCAATATGAGTCGTCATAACAAACAAAGCTACAGAAGAATCAAACTATGCTGAGAATGCAGAATCTGACACTTAAGGATTCGATTCGTCGACAACTTAAAAACGTCAACATCAGCCGTTTTGATTTCGATCTTCGCGTGCGAAGAGTCATTTCCGACGTAGATAAGCTAGGCAAGCCTGGACATTGCTGACAGGGCATGTAATGCGTTAACGTGACACGGGACTTTTCCGACTTTTAAGGCAACGGAAAATTGCTACTAGCGGCGCTGGGAGGAGCAGATCCGGTTTTTAGACGTCTGCGGTTTCGATGTTCGCTTATAATCGCGATTTTAGAGCATTGGTTGATCATTCAACCGAGGGCAACAGAGCACATCATAGCCTCTTGTAAGAAGCGACATCACCGACAACGACTGCCTCGTAATTGTATATTTTCTTGAACAACGTACATCCATTTAACAGGACAAAGAAACATGAAGTACAGTATAACAGTTACATTGTGGTCGGCATTAGCCGTACTAATTTTCACAAGGATAATACGGTGAGGATAATGCGAGTCCTTGTTTTGATTCGAGTTCCACGTGGCTAGTCATAGCGTACGAAGCATCGCTTTTTACGATCAGAATATATCGCGCGTAAATGCTTGTACTTCAAAGGGTTCATTAATTCAACAAGAGTTTTAACACTAGTAGATAACAGTTTTTCTGCTTTTTTCACAGGACTGTTGCATTTCCTTTGGATTCTACTGTACTGGTGAGTTAGTATTCAAGTATAAAAGCGGGACTTTTTTAGCCTTGCTAATTCAGTCCAAGCATTACGTCAGGCTAAACGTAGTTGGGCTGCACGCGTCACGCAGTAATGTGAACTGGTGTCTGTATAAATCCCCTAGGAAAACATAGTTGTTGTTAAATCCAAATAGCCAATATTATAAACACGCGCAAATGTAGTCTAAATAGCTTATTTCCCGCGAGATAAATGGAATCCCATTCAGTTCCTCACCACTTCATTTCATCGTGGAGGTCAATTCTCAGTCGTTATTTTCATTGTCTAGACTATTCTTATGCAACAATAGCGAATAAACAGTCATTATGTAATAATCGAGGTTATTAACCCTAATATCTGTCAATGTTTCTCGCTGTCTGTTTCAGAAATCCGTATCTATCGAAAGGTCTGTTTGGTTATTTTCAACGAATACAAATAAATTTGTACGAGTGGAGGGCTCCAATGTAGATGCCTTGGGTCTCAAGACAGACGCAAGTGGTGAGTTACTTAAATCTTTTTTTCCGTTTTAATATAGAAACATTATATCAAAAACCTGACCTCCTACCAAAAGACCACCCAAGCTGTTTTGATAAATCGCTTTTAAAACTTATCTTTTAGCAGTCCCCCAGAAGAAAGTGAGTAATCTCACCACGTCCAAGCACTTACACACTTCAATTACATTGTCTGTTCATAGGATTGTAAAGCTTTCTTTGTATCAAACAAAAATTTCACGGCTCTAGGATGAAAAAAGGCCGACCTGTCCTCGCGTCGGTTCAAGGCATACACATCGATTCAATCTTTTTCAAATTATCCTAAAATGCCCTTATGTTCCCCGTCAATTCAGCATTTCGGGAACTTTCTTTTCTGTCGGTAAAAATGTTCTAAACACACACTGAAACCTATGTTGTGTGCACATTAACTGGAACCGCTTAGAAAGCTTAGCGTTACAACCACAAATAGACAATTAAGAAAAGAATTAAGCCAAGTAATATTGGCATTGAATGTAGATTATGACTACGGTAAAAGGATTATGGCACAAAGTCGGTGAATGATCTTTCTTCGTTTAGCGGTTTCTGTGCGACGCCGCCAACATCAAAAGGTAATTTTTCCCGCCAAAAGCGGTGCGGTCTTTCTAAGAGAATTCTTCCGACAATGTGCAAATTTCAAGAATGAATGGCGGCAAATATTGGCGCTCTTTTTTTGGAAACCAAAGAAAACGTCTTTCATTTAGTACGTGCTCTGTACTGAAATGTCGCAGATGTATAATGTACTCTCGAGACACTGTTCCCTGTTTTGCGTATGCACGAAAGCGACCATGATTGAAGTTTCCAGGCTATAGAAGTTATGTTAACTAGGCCCCCAGGGCTCATTCACGACTGAACATGGCCTACTATTATGCAAAAAAACTTTACTATTTACTGAAGAAAAGACAGTTCTCAAGTTTCAGATGTGTATTTTAAACGCTTTTCGCCGGTCTCGGTTCCTGTCAGTTCTGTTATATAAATGAGCTAGCAGCAATGAACTTTTATCAAGTACAAGATCTGTGGGTGTCATCAGCACCTGTGTGGTAGAACACGGTCTTGAATAAGCCATCTTCAATGAAACGAAAACTGTGTTCATTGTTGTTGTGTACAAGATACAGACGGCATCATTGGAATTTTATGAATTCGCACTTTCGCGTGGGCGAGGGAGAAAAACACCGTTTTATAAACACAATATTGACATCCTTTTACGGAGAAACATGTTTTGTAAGAATGAGTCTCGGGGTCGAAAGCTTCCCGGAATGTATGCCACATTCTTTAGTCAATAGGTTTGTTTTCCCATTGTTTTAATATCTGAGCTTGACTTTGTGCTTTGTTGTTATTCACAAACTTGACTTGTTCTTTCGGCTCAGGAAGTTTCGCTAATGACGGTTTACTTAAAAACAGATTTGAGTACACCCGCAAATTAAGACACTCCGCCCTAAAAAAGAAATTCAGTTTTGCCGCAAGAAAGGGCTGTCTTGTGTCAAGATTCTTCCAGAATTCAATTAAGCCCTAGATAAAGCGCCCATAAGCCGTTGCCAAGAAAAAAAAAGGTGTTGTTCGAACATGCTAATTTAACTTAGAATGTTTTTCTATTAGATAAAAGCGTGATTTGCAATTAATCTTCTTGTTTTGTTGTTCGTTTCAGCTAAGTTGCAGTTGGAATCAACTTATGTAGAAGGTTTCGGCGTTGGAGTCAGAATAAGATCCGTAACAGAAAACAGCTACCTATGTGTCAACCCAAATGGCGACCTTACACTGGAGGTGAGCTTACTTTCAATTGCGAAATCAAGTGCAACCCGATTTACCTGACCATCAACGTCTACTTATCTATATGCAGATGATACTCAGCTCTACATCTGTTGTTGTTCAAAGGCCCACTCAAGTACTATACAGGTCGGCTCGGGGTGGGGTGGGTGGGGCCTTTTTTGCCGAGCTTACCTGCGTCGTCCTGGAAACATTTTCCTTTTTATTTGGGAGACTAAAAGTTGTTTTTCCTGATCTCTGTAGGTGCATGGAAACACTTTAGACCGCTGCGTGTTTTCAGAAGACTTCTCCGATGGGTACACAACATTTCAGTCAATGTACAACACAAGCTGGTATCTCGGTTTTAAACGAAATGGAAAGGTAAAACAGCCACACAATACGACGAACCTCCAGAAGGCCGCGCGATTTATGCCGTATAAATCTTAGAGTTTGTTAGTTCACGAATTAAAACTGTTTTAGGTGTACAGTGACCTTAAAAAGTATTATAACATAGAAGTATATTTAATTACAGAAACCTATTTATTTGTGAAGAGCCTACTTAAAAGCCGTCAATATTGAATTTCGCTTAAAAGATATATTTATTACCAAAGAGAAAACTTATGGAAGATACGTTATGAAAATAATTGTTTAATCATATATGATATTTATTTACTTATTTAGTTATTTATTCAAAGCAGAAAATATTTTTCACATAACTTATTCGAAAGTACATATGTATATTTTCAGTATCTACTTTTTAAAACACCAAACGATACTGTGTATTGTTATTGTATTTCATATTGACTGTTTTACAGTTTGTCTTACTGAGGAAAGACGGTAATAAACTAAATTAAATGACAGAAACATCGGCACCCTGTGGTCGTCAAAACTCCATTAACTCCGTTTAGCGTTTCTAGATCCTCTAGAGTCTGGAGATAATGATAGCAATTTGGATGAAACCCTTTATGAGCAGCACTTTTCATATGGTTCAGTCTGTCATTTTTTTTCAAACTCAGTTTGATACTTCTTCACTCCTCGCAGAGAAAGAATTAATACTTAGCTTGACCAAGCCTATTATTTAGCTTATACACGACCTTTTTAATTGAGATAACACGCTGCCTCGTAATACTAGGGGTGATAATTCTGATAAACACTGGCTGTTTGAATTTTACTGAGTTGTAATGAAGGTCCTCCCTGAAATTCTGAGAATTCTCCCTGATGCTTTTAATTTTCTGTACTATGATTTTCGATTTTTGCAATGCTCAGTTTATTGTTTTGAGTATACACCAGCCATTAAGTACTTTTAATTCTGCCAATCTGAGGCAGCGACTAAGATTTGATGTTCTTCTCCAAACGGCGTTTCAGAATAGAATTGTCACACCCTAATTTTAATCCTGACACATGATCCCGATTTAATTGCTTTGTATGTTATTCAAAGAAGCTTTATTATTATAATTTCATATTCTTTATTGAAAGACGACGACGTTAAAAAATGTTTCATTTTAACGACAAGTGAATTCAATTTAATATTAATATTTGGGTTAATAAATTATTTAATTTATTTCAAACATACCGCTGCACGAACGTGCAAATTATTTATATTATAATGTTGCAACATGCAAATAAAAGGTATTTATGTGTAAAAAATGTTAATAAAGATAAATTTAATTTTAATGCAGTGATTGCTCCTGTGCACGGTAAATTTAAGTCACTCCGGCATCAGAAACAGTCAAAACAGTATTCAACAAGGACAACTCAATAACGGAGATATTCAGCCAACGATGAGAGTAGAACCGGATTTAGTATTTTATCGCCTTCAGTTACTAATGAGTTGCCTAATACTGGCTTAACTGGCCAAGTGTTTTCTTAGACTACGAGTAGTCCCTCTTTCGCTTAGTCCATTGTGCGTGACACGAAAGAAAACCACGGGAAAATTGTGGAGGCCATTTTTTTTCTCGCGGTTTTCTTTCGCGTCGCGCACGACGGACTGAGCGAAAGAGAGACTACTCGTAGTCTATTGTTTCCTAGGCAAGAATTTTAAACTGTGTGTAATTAAAGCAAACTCAGTTTACAATATTCGCAATGGCCAATCACAGCAAGCGTAGAAAACAACGAACCAATGAAAACTCAAAGCACGTATACACGTCACAGGTTCTAAGCGCTGGAGATTATAACTTGATTGTTTTTTTGTTGTTGCTTTCCTTTTTTTTTTTTGCCAAACTCAAAACGTTGTAAAGCAAAATACAACCAATTCTGATTACTAGCTTTAGACACTCAATTGAAAAGTGCTGTACTTTTTTGGGAAACACACGCCAACCCTCGGCTGACAATAAGGTACAAGGTGACACTCTCTGCCGCGGTGACCATGCAGCGAAAAGAGAAAATCAGATTGTCTCTTTGATACCGTGTCAAAAGTAACTGATTATGTGTTTATTAGCCGTTGAGCAACACGTTCCAACGTGTCGAAACCAAAACGAAAAATTTTCCAAGATTCATTATGTGCAAAGGTGAGCTTTCCCACGCTCGGCACCAGGCTACTGGAGAGTAAATTCCCTTTTGATTGAAAGGGTATGTAATTTTCTGCTACCAAATATCTAAGGCATACAGCCTGGTACCAAAGCATAGCAATATAACAAAAAAAAGAATGTTGGACCTTCTCTTTCATTGAATTAAAAACAGAAAAAACAAAAACGACAAAACAGTTGTGAATCTATTAAGATCCGACGACATGGCACACGGTGACTTCAGCCGTCAAAAAAACAAAACGTTTTTGTCTCGACGAACTGTCACCCTTAACAACTGCTAGTAAGCAATAATGATTGAAACATGTAACCTCAGGTCACAGTGGCTTGTTCAGTTCATCTCCATCAAATGCCTGAAATTACCAGAAAGAGTAAACAGCTAAGAAAGATAATACACAAGAAAAAGGAATTATTTCACCAAACAGCAGGATCAGTTGAGCTGGACAAGGTGACTTGTATTTACCTTTGGATTTACAAAGGCACTATTAACGTTTTACATTTTTATTATTTTTCATAAAGTTAACAGTTTACAGTTTACGTGTACAACGAAAACAGAAGTGTTACGAGCGCCTTTGGTACTAAAAATGATCTTCTTTTAGCCTGGATTATCGGAATATCTGATTGATTATAATGACAACTACATTAAGTAGAACCCAAATTACGAATTTAACTGGGGATTAAAGTTAGGAATAACGCCAACACCAACGGTCCAATCTAAAGAAGACATAAAAAAAAAAATCGAAAAACAAAACAAAACAACTGCTGTACTAATCAATGGAACCTTTCAATTTGATGCATTTAACCACGAACTCGCTGATTTTTTTCGACTGCAAGTTGGTGATGTCTGTGCATGTATACGCCGTAAGCGGCCAATTATTGATATTCATACATAAATACATATCAGGTCGCGTGCTTCGTTCGACCCAATGAAAACAGGCGGACCGGCCGATAACTGTGATACCTGGGATATAGTGTGAAATGTGCAGTGTAAAACGTGAAGTGTGTTATGTAGAGGGTGAGGTGTATAGAGTTTAGCGTTAATTGTGCAGGGTAAAGTGTGAAGTACAGCTATCACTGGTTAACGTAAATATTGTGCAAGTGCTACGGTTAATTTTAACTGAATGGTACACTGACTGGGGGCGTGAGCGAAAATGAAGCTTGTACTATTATGCCTGTGATCTATGCCCTCGGTTAGGGTTCAGTGAAGAGCAATGGTCACGGTGAAAATAGTGACTGCTTTCAACTGCCTTTGGTTGAGAGACCGTTCGTCCATAGCCAACTGCCATCGAGTTATGCCTTAGAAAACGCACTGACGATAAAATCAATAAAAGATATGACTAAAAAGTTACGAATTACCAGAGAAAATGTAAGTAACTGTGTGGAACTCATTTCCTCTTGCAATTGGAATTGCTTTTTTTCAACTGAATTGAGTAAATTTTAATTTTCTGCAAGTTACTGTCAGGTCAGACCGTTCGCCCGGGCTAGAGCCTATAACCGCATGCCATCGAGTTATGCCTTATAAAAAAAAAATCACTGACGATAAAATCGATAAAAGATATGACTGCAACTTAAAAGATAAGAATTTCCAGAGAAAATAAGAGACCGAGTGGACCTGAACATCTCTTGCGCTAGTGTTGGAGTTGCTGACTAAATTTAAATACTTCGTAAGTTGACATGAATTGTTCTTAGTCAACCTGGCAAAAAAACAACCATAAAGAAAAGGAATCATAAGTTCGTTGGTCAAAAAAATAAAAAAAATAAAAATAAACGGAAGAAAGACTTCGAAAAAGCTGGAGGTGCGCGATTAGTTTCGAACCTTTGGAATTGCCGAATTCCCAGTATTTTTTATTCTTTCTTTTTATTTTGTGATCAACCTGGCAAAAACTAACCATACAAAAAGGAAATCGTAAGTTCTTTAGTGAAAAAATAAAGGAAAAGAAGAAAAGACACTAAAAAAAAAATGTGGAGGTGCGGGGTTTCGAACCCCGGACCTCGCGCATGCAAAGCGCGCGCTCTACCACTGAGCTACACCCCCATCACACACTAATTGCGGGAAATTTTACAATATTTAAATAATTAAATAATCTCTTCTCCAATGAAATAGAAATGACAATAGATTTTCTTTCAAACTTTACCTGTTCGCTGCTTACATTAAGAGAACTAAAATTTTGAAATAAAAAAGGGGGGTCCCGGTATTCGTTTAGGAGCAGAGGGACCGTCAATGAACCCCATAATTCTTTAAATTGTCTGCTTTCAGAAACGTTTATATTTGAACCATTTGCTTTACTTTGTGCGAGCAGAAAAAAAAGCGAGAAAGTTAAGTGAGAAAAACATCAATGGATGTCCTGCATCAATGTTAAGGAGCAATTTGATGTGCGTTTTATGATAATGGCACCCATATTTAGCCAACAGGGATTCGATATGTTCCAGGCACGCAGTGTTCTTGAGAGCACATTAGTATCTTTCCGAACACTAGCTATGGTCTCATTTTCAGTTTTTTAACTCTACAGTAGAAATACAGTACAGTATTCAATGTATGGAAAGAAGGTGATCGCTGCATTCGAATTAAATAAAAAAATCATTGGGTCCCGGCACTCGTTTCCGAGAAAAACGATGATTTGTCTCTCACAAGCCAAGCCGTTCAGCGAAAGCCACCACTTTGGATATGTTGTGTATGTGCACGCGCTCGTGAGCGCGCGCTAATGACGCGAAAATCGTGCGCCGTACGCCCTGGTACACCCCCTGGCAGTAGGGATGCACAATGAAATTCTGAGGAATAACCTTAATATAATATGAAAAGAAACAGGAATTCATTAGCTTACTCAGTTTGTGACCAGAGCATCGTAAACTGAATACTGTCAAAAGATATAGGAAGTAACCTATTCCAGGCTCTCGAACTACCGAGAGCCTGGAACAGGCTATATAGAAAGTAACGGGAAGGTGCGAAAGATGAAGTTTTAGGTATGCCGAACTGACAAAACTTTCGCAAAACTTGTAGAGGAGTAGTGTTCTTTTATAATATCGATAAAACTCCATTTGCGTTACTGCCTGCCGCGTGACACTCGTGACAAAGGTCACAACTTTCGAACAGTCTCCAGTCCACCGCTTGATTTCTTACAGCTGTAAAATGGAAGGCCCTACTTGTTCTTTATCAATGGAGTTTACTTCAGAATTGAGTGTTTTTCATCTGCGGGGCAAAACTGATCATGAAATTTGTGGAATAACATAAATGAGACTTTGTGGGCAGCCTGCACTGATGTAGGTAAGTTAATATCGAGTTTTATCAGCTGGAAACGCATTTCTATCGTCTTCATGTGTTTACCGCAAGAAGAAAAGACGGACGTTTCATCTAGTTAATTCATAAAAATGGAAGTGCAAAAGCGCAAGCATATCCACTAGTACATTGTACCTCGACATACAACCGTTAAGCATAAACATTAAGCTTATCACAATTATAACATTACAGCGGGAAACCACGTTGCAGACGGCGTTTGAATCGGTTCGGATGATTGACTGATTCTTGTGCTGTGTGCTTGTGCATCAAGCCCTAACTCCGACTATGTTTTGTTCTGTTGCTTCCATATCCTAACGGGTATTTCTTTTCCCTGTTGATGTTATAGCACGAGTGTGTAATAATGTCCTCATTCTTTTTTAATGCTTTTCCTTTCAATTTTTCTTGTTTTATGGTTGTGTTTCATCACATGGGTTTCGACAAAACATTGATTCTCTACTGATCCTCCTATTGATCCCCTATAAAAATCAACCGGAAACAAGATTAAATCCAGGACTATCAATGAGACCGATTCAAGTATTGAACAACAAGGGTCTTACCATAAATGAATTCCAGAGGTTGGGCTCTTTAATGACAAAATAACATTATATGAGTTGCTGTAGATAAAAGAGACACTGGGCCCAACATTATTAGAATGTTTCAATACTACTTTAATATATTCACACGACAGCCAAGTGCTCTAGACCTTTGTGAAAGAT